>NC_060178.1:43430285-43730285 GCF_021184085.1 Oncorhynchus gorbuscha
ATGGAGATGAAAGAAGAAAATTAAAACAAAGAAGACTATTGTAAAATAAAATTGGGCAAAATGTCAATGTACTGTATAATAAAAATAGGTAGCTAGAAAAACATTTATTATTCGCTTTGTCACTGGACAGTTCTTTTCAGCCTTCACAAATATGGAGAATGGGCTATGATGGAAAGCATAGAAATGAGACATTATTCAAATGGTAAGGTGCATTCAGTTTGCTATGCTAATGTGTGGGCTATTTGTATTTGAACTGATTGCTTTGCGCAGAAAAGGAATGGCTGTGACTGAAAAAAATATTTCAAAAACAGATGTCTATTTGTGAACTAGCTATATTGTGGTCCCTGGCTGGCACTACATTTATTTTATTGACAGTGTGCGGCCTTATTGTCTGTACTGAGCCAAAGCACACCTTCTTTAACCTTCTGTTACTAAACACTATATTGTTAATTCTACACAGCAAGGCACAAGGCAGAGCTCCACAGGATGATAACACTAAAAAAATAAAAGCTATTGTATCTATGGTTATTCATACAATCCCTCAGAAGTGCATAAGTTCAGAATTCAGCACCGGGCTATGCACCAGTCAACCAGACTCTTCCAGATCCGCGAGTGAGATTTCTCTCACTCCCGAGCTTTCTCTCACTCCCGAGCTTTCCCTCAGTCCCGAGCTGCCCTTCAGTCCCGATCTGCTCCTCAGTCCAGTGGGGTTCTGGGTGAGGACTACTAGGCCATGGTCGGCGGCGAGGGTGGACTATCCAGGGACGCGAGGAGAGGGGATTAAGACATTGACTGAGTGGGGTCAACGTCCCACGCTGGAGCCGCCACCATGGACAGACGCCCACCCGGACCCTCCCTATTGTTTTGAGATGCATTCGGGAGTCCTTAGGGGGGGGGGGTTCTGACACGCCCTGGTCGAAGTATTTTGTGTTTATCTTCATGTATTGGGTCAGGCCAGGATGTGGCATGGGTTTTTGTATGTGGTGTGTATATATTGGGATTGTAGCTAGTGGGGTGATCTAGCAAAGTCTATGGCTGTCTGGAGTGGTTCTCAATCAGAGGCAGGTGTTTATCGTTGTCTCTGATTGGGAACCATATTTAGGCAGCCATATTCTTTGAGTTTGTCATAGGTGATTGTCCTTAGTGTCCTTGTTCTTGTCTCTGTGTTAGTTTACACAAGTATAGGCTGTTTCGGTTTTCATTATGTTTATTGTTTTTTGTAGTGTTTGTATTTAGATTCGTGTTACGTTTGTTCATTAAAACATGGATCACAATCTACACGCTGCATTTTGGTCCGACTCTCCTTCACCACAAGAGAACCGTTACATCAGCTGCATGAAAACATTTTTCAATCTACATTAACTGTAGAACTCTTGCAAATTGTAGATGCTGCATAATGCACATTAAATATGTAGGCCAATGTTGATTTTAACTGAGGCAGCTTCATTTTATGAACAAATAAGATCAATCATTCAATCAAATAAATGACCAGCATGTGAATGCTCAGCAGGCTGGTGTATGTCCATAGCCTCTGCAGAGTTGGCATGTCTTCTAATCTACAATATGTGAGCGTTTATATGAAAGACACAAGCGATAAATAAAGCGAGAGAGAGAAGAACCTGTGTGAGAGTATTCCTCCCCACGCTGACAATTAATGATGACAATTTTAATTTTGATACGCTAGCTGTTCCCTTGTTCAGCCAGGCCAGACGAGTCCAGGAAGTCACCTATCTAATAAATGCCACATGATATTAATGTGCCAAGGCACTGCCTGTAACCTGGCAGCTGTGGGTGAATCAATCACAGACTAAGCTTTACTTTCTACTGACATATACTCTCTCCCTGGCCTAGTAGCAGAGCTAATGGCCGCAAAAGCAGTTCTGTCAACCAGAGGTATCCTATTAATTATGTAGTCCCTCACCCGTGCCGCTGAGATACCTTACAATATTTACAGTGTTCGTCCCATCTGCATCACATAGCTCTCATCGGCTATTATGATACTGAACCACAGAGTTACAGTTCATGAAGAATCCGACACGGGGTTTTCATAAACTTGTACATTTGTATGGTGTGTGTGTGAGGAAAAAAACGTGTCCATCCATCAAGCCCACACAGAATTAAATCCCTTTAGGTGAGGAGGGGAGGAGGGTAGAGGACCGGAGTGAATCTAAAACGGGTCACGTGGATCACGTGTGACCCCCTCTGCTAAATATGCAGTGACGTTTGAGAGCTCAGTCAGTGTAGCAGAGTCTGTCAGCCTGCCTCTGCCTCTGCTTCCACGCTACAGCTGCTACTTCTTCTCCCGCTGCAGAACAACGGAGCCCAGCCGAGAGGAGAAGAGCTGGACAGAGAGAGGGAGAGAGAGAAAGAAAAATAGGAACGAGAGCTTTTTCCTCGAGATTCAGGATCATGTTCTACTGCAGCCATCCTCAGAAACCCTGAGTGGAGGGTTTTTTCTCTTTTCCTTTCTCTCTCTCTCTCTGTCAGACTGCCTAGCAACATGAGGGACTAGCCGCAGCACTTCAACCACAGCTCGGCTCTGTCGTCCCTCAGCACTGCTTTCCTTTCCTTCAGCAGAGCAGGCTGAGGATAACAGATACATAAAAGAGCAGTGAAGAGGAAACAAATGGCACAGTGAAGGCTTCTGTTTTATTTTCGGGCACATTGCAATAAGGGAAGTGGGGACAGGAGGAGAAAGAGAGAAACCGGTGCGACCGTTGGAGAGATAGGAAAGGTGTAGTGCTGAGACGAGGATTGAAAATAGGGGAGAAATAACCCTAAACCTGAAGTCTTGGTGAGGCAGAGGAGGAGAGGACACAGGCTGTGGAACGCACTGTGACAAATGGATGAGTGTTACACCAACCATAATTCATTCAGACCCGGGTGAGGTGGATGTGTGTTGCGTGATTAGGCAGACAGGGTGGAAGTGGACATTACCCCAGATTTCTGAGAAGAGCAGCAGTGTTGGCGTGCCGAGTGTGTCGACAGACGGCACCAGTGATCACACAGTCCGTCTGCCAGTCACATGAGGAGGTACAGTACTATATGTTTCATCAGCTCTGGCACTCAACCTCCCCCAATCCTCATTATTAATTTACCCCCCCCCCTCCATTCTCCTCTCTCCCATCCTCCTCTCTCGCTTCACAGAACATTTGTGGGTGTTAAAATCTCAGTTTGAGGTAAAAAGTGTTGTGAGTGTTATACCTGAGTGTTGATTCTAGTGGTGCTTACATCAGTGGCATTGAAATTGACACCACCTGCAGTGAATAAATTAAGTGTTCTTTGAATCACAGTAGAATACTATACTGCGTTGAGTTAATTATCATTAACTCTCTGAGTTAAAGACAGCGGGAGAGGCCTCATTATTATATTTCCCAGCATGCTTTGCTGCAGGTGGCTTTTTAGAATAGTTGTTTTTTTATCTATATATATGTGTATGTTTCTTGTGGACATTGATTTAATAATTGATCTTCTACTACACAAAGTAACAATACACTAAATAACAGATATTTCTAAACGAATCCAATCTGTATGTTATTAAGCTTATTTCACTAATTATTGAGTTGGTTTCTCCAGTTTAGATAGTCTCATGTATCATTGTTCCTACCTTGGCAGTCATTCTAACAACAGATTTCAGGTGATTTAAAGTTCCAATTGTTAGATATCCTATAAGAATGGTATAACACTTTGCAAGCCAGCATAATGTGACTTGCCAAAGTGGCCTACAAACCATGAGTTTAAGGCCACTGTGCTAGGGTAGAGCTAGGCTGTCAAAGTATGGTATTGTCCCAAAAAAGTTTTGTATTGTCATAAATAATGTAACTTTAGTTGGTGAAGGCTATAAGACTGAAAGCCATCAAATGCAACAGCCTTGTCTCTGTCACTAGCAAACACAGTCGTGCAGGAACCCCTAAAATTCCCTTGAAAGGCACCCTGGGAAATAAATATGCAAATAAAGCTTTACACTCTACAGTGTTAAAACACAACCCCAAAATGTGTTACTGTAACACTACAGGTGTTAATTCCCTAACACAGAGGAAGTGTAACAGCATTAGCTCTAATAAAGTATTAATTTCAGTCGGAATTTGCAACACCCAACAATCTTGGGGTGTTAATTTGTCAACACTTTGTCAAAGTTTTAGTTTAACTCTATTTGAGATGGTCACATAATTTCTAAGAAAGCATTAAATTGAAAACTGTGGGTGTTAAAATCATAATAGTAAATGTGCTATCCATCTATGCATCCATCTACCAATATATCCTCTTCCCACAGCATAGCCAGGCTCACAGCTCTGTCGTTTACAGCCCTTTCAAAACCATTACCTGCCTGATCCAGTGATTCATGCTGGCACGCCGGGCAGATCTCATTGATCCAATTCAATTAACACTGTCTCTATCCAATGCATCATGTCCATCCCACTGACTGGGGAAATTGGCACACTGGCCCAGATGCTTAGGGATGGCTAATTGCTGAGATGTTCCTTTAAAATGCATGAGGTTTGGCTCTTCATCTGGTTCGCAGGATTCCCCCTCTATTAAGAAACTTAAAAAGGATCTCATTTTCAAAGCACGTCATCATTTATTGCAGCAGATTAACCTGCAAACACACAAAACCCAACACAGCAGCTTAACAGATGACACACAAACAACCCAGCAAAATGACTTAATGCACAAGACACACACAACCCAACATAGTGAATTCACCTATGACGCACACAGACACAACATAATACAGTGATTAAGTCTATGACACACACACATATAACCCAACAGCAGCTGCATCGTCAACAAAGATCACCTATTCTCATTTAATTAAACGATTCATACTAAGCTGCACCCATTCTGAGGGTTTGCTGTATATCTCATAAATACTAATACAGTATCAGAAAATGCCTCCGAGTTGCTACGGCTGAATGTGATTCGAAGGCATCAGATATGGCTGTGTGTACATCAGATGTGGATTTCTGTACAGGGGGGCTCCGGTGGCCTGGCCTAAATTTGACCAGCGCCTAGGCGATGAAGTAAAGTAACACCCCGTCAATCCAGTAACATTAGCCCACACACACATTTTCTCAAGGCCTGCCTTTCCTGCTTGTACTCAAGATTATCCAGATAGACACAGAACAAACAAGCCACGATTGAACACAGAGAATGAGAAAGAGACAGAAAGCAAGAAAGAAAGAGGAGTGAAGGTGTACGTTTACCAGAAACCAATATACAAATAATACACTCGCACCGAATGAAGCACAATAGCATGTAATTCCCAGTACATTCCCCATGTTTGAAAAAACCCAGAAAACTAAGAAGTCAACCCACAGAGGACAGAACGTAAGAATACAAAGTAAAGTTGTGAGTAGATTCAATCAGACCCATATTCACGTCTCCACTAGGCCTACTTGAACATTGCTGTAAATGTTGTTCAGGATGATGGTAATAACAACACAAGCCTCTAAGTTATTTATAATCATAACATCAGATTAAAATGCCTTTAGATGTGAGAGCGATGGGGTCAGAGGTACCGTGTGAAATTTCAGAACACTAAGCAATTCATTTAGACCCGTTCTGGGGAAGCAGCACACACAAACACACACACACACACACACACTTACCCTACATTATTCATCTCATATGCATATGTATATACTGTACTCTACATCATCGACTGCATCCTTATGTAACACATGTATCACTAGCCACTTTAACTATGCCACTTTGTTTACTTTGTCTACACACTCATCTCATATGTATATACTGTACTCGATACCATCTACTGTATGCTGCTCTGTACCATCACTCATTCATATATCCTTATGTACATGTTCCTTATCCCCTTACACTGTGTATAAGACAGTAGTTTTGGAATTGTTAGTTAGATTACTTGTTGGTTATCACTGCATTGTCGGAACTAGAAGCACAAGCATTTCGCTACACTCGCATTAACATCTGCTAACCATGTGTATGTGACAAATAAAATTTGATTTGATTTTGAAGACATCAGCACTGGATGGAAAGAGCATAAAGGCTATTCTTAGAAAAAATGGCATGTTCCGACTGAGGTTTGGGTTGAGTGATAACTGCTTAACTAACCTCTTGAAACTAAGGAGCACTATTTTCGTTTTTGGAAAAATAACGTTCCCAAAGTAAACGGGCTATTTTGTCAGGACAAGATGCTAGAATATGCATATAATTGACAGCTTAGGATAGAAAACACTCTAAAGTTTCCAAAAACGGTAAAAATATTGTCTGTGAGTATAACAGAACTGATATTGCAGGCGAAAGCCTGAGAAAAATCCAATCAGGAAGGGACTCTTATTTAGAAAGCTCTGCGTTCCTATGCGTCCCTATTGAGCAGTGAATGGGATATCAACCGGATTCCTTTTTCTATGGCTTCCCTAATGTGTCTTGTGTCACAATACATAGTTTCAGGCGTTTATTTTGAAAAATGAGCCTGAACGACAACATTGTGTCAGTGGTCAGCTGGTGGCTCTCAGAGTGATTTGTGCGTAATAGACAAATGCGGCCATTGTTTCTCTCTTTCCTACTAAGAAGCTACCTGTCCCGGTTGATATATTATCAAAAAGATATTTGAAAGACACCTTGAGGATTGATTATAAAAAATGTTTGCCATGTTTCTGTCGATATTATGGATCTAATTTGGAATATTTTTCGGCGTTGTCGTGAGCGCAGTTTCCGGTGGATTTCTCAACCAAACATGAAGTATAATCTGAGATATTTCGGCTATAAAAATAATCTTTATGGGACAAAATAAAATTTGCTGTCTAACTGGGAGTCTCGTGACTGAAAACATCTGAAGCTTATCATAGGTAAACAATTTAATTTGATTGCTTTTCTGATTTCCGTGACCAAGTTGCCTACTGCTAGCTGCACATAATGCTATGCTAGGCTATCGATAAACTTAAACAAATGCTTATCTTGCTTTGGCTGTAAAGCATAATCTCAAAATCAGAGATGACAGGGTGATTAACAAAAGCCTACGCTGTGTTTCACTATATTTCACTTGTGATTTCATGAATAATAATATTTTCTATAAATATTTTTTGGCTGTTGCATTATGCTAATTATTGTCAGTTGATGACAATTCTCCCGGGAGGGGTAGTTCTAAGTTAATGCTTTGGCCTCAGACTGACCCTCACGGAGTCTGGCTGTAACAATAGGGGAATACAGCCATAGCATTGTATTACAGTCATAACATGTACACATATTGAAAACTTGTGAGATTGCTTTATCAAAACAAATATCACAGTTATGGTTGAGGTACGTGTGAAGAGTAGTCTACCTTGAATGGTTTATTCAATCACATGTATTGTGTGCACCACAATGTCCTCTCTAGACCCATTCAGCCCAACATGCAGTTAGTTGTCAGCTGGTCGGATTTCAGCAGCATTTGTCTGGTATACATAAGGTCATTTGTGTCATCAAATAAACCAGTCCCCCCAAAAATTACTATCCAGAGACCTTTGTTTTGGCCTCAATAAACAAACATATAGCATCACACACAGCTCAGTATTGAATATCAGACTGCATTTGACAGAGTGCCAATGGCAACTATGAAACAAAGAACGATCGATACTCTGACAAGGCTCGCATTTATAATAACTGACCGTCAACATATTAGACCATGGACTTTAATAGGATGAAAAACTTACACAATGTTAATCTTTAAACTCGGTTTGACTGTCACAAAAACAAAAAAAAACATTTGAAGAGTTTATTTCCAAAACACATTTCCACCGGTCTAATGTCCATTGCTCGTGTTTCTTGGCCCAAGCAATTCTCTTCTTATTATCGGTGTCCTTTAGTATTGGTTTCTTTGCAGAAATTCGATCATGAAGGCCTGATTCACACAGTCTCCTCTGAACAGTTGATGATGAAATGTCTGTTAATTAAACTCTGTGAAGCACTTATTTTGGCAGCAATTTCTGGGGCAGATAACTCGAATGAACCTATCCTCTGCAGCAGATGTAACTCTGGGTCTTCCATACATGTGGCAGTCCTCATGAGAGGCAGTTTCATCATAGCGCTTGATGGTTTTTGTGACTGCACTTGAAGAAACTTTCCAAGTTCTTGAAATTTTCCGTAGTGACTGACCTTCATGTCTTAAAGTAATGATGGATTGTCATTTCTCTTTGCTTATTTGAGTTGTTCTTGCCATAATATGGACTTGGTCTTTTACCAAATAGGGCCATCTTCTGTACACCACCACTACCTTGTCACAATACAACTGATTGGCTCAAATGGATTAAGAAGTAATTCCACAAATGATCTTTGAACCTTTTACGACTAGGGGGCAGTATTTTAATTTTTGGATAAAAAACGTTCCTGTTTTAAACAAGATATTTTGTCAGGAAAAGATGCTCGACTATGCATATAATTGACAGCTGGGTAGAAAACACTCTATCGTTTCCAAAACTGCAAAGATATTGTCTGTGAGTGCAACAGAACTGCTGTTACAGGCAAAACCCAGATAAAAATCCAATCAGGAAGTGCCGCATTTTTTGAAACCGCCTCATGCCAATGACTCCTTATATGGCTGTGAATGAGCTACGAATGAGCTTACATTTTCTACGTGTCTACAGCATTGTGACGTCTTTTTACGCATTTATGTTGAAGATTAGCCATAAGGGACCACATTTAGCAAGTGGTCACATGATGTCTCCCGCCAAAAATCTTGCGTAAAGTACTGAGGTAGCCATTTTTCCAATCACTTCTTATGAGAAACCAATTTTGTCGACGGATATATTATCAAATAGATATGTTAAAAACACCTTGAGGACTGATTCTAAACAACGTTTGCCACATTTCTGTTGATATTATGGAGCTAATTTTGAAAAAGGTTTGCAGTTGTAGTGACCACATTTTCTGGTCGATTTCTCAGCCAAATGTGACGAACAAACGGGAACTATTTCACCTACAAAAATAATATTTTGGGAAAAAAGGAACATTTGCTATCTAACTGGGAGTCTCCTGAGTGAAAACATCTGAAGTTCTTCAAAGCAAAGGTAAATGATTTAATTTGATTGCTTTTCTTATTTTTGTAAAAATGTTGCCTGCTGCCAGCAGAGCCTAGCATAGCATTATGCCATGATAAACTTACACAAATGCTTGTCTAGCGTTGGCTGTAAAGCATATTTTGAAAATCTGAGATGACAGTTTGACTAACAAAAGGCTAAGCTGTGTCTCAATATAATTAATTTGTGATTTTTATGAATAGGAACATTTTCTAGTGGTATTTATGTCCGCTGCGTTATGGTAATTCGTTTGAGACTATGATTACACTCCCGGATCCGGGTTTGAGAGCCACAAGAAGTTTTAACAAGGCACACCTTTTAATTGAAATGAATTCCAGGTGACTACTTCATTAAGCTGGTTGAGAGAATGGCAAGAATGTGCAAAGCTGTCATCAAGGCAAAGGGTGGCTATTTGAAGAATCTCAAATATAAAATATATTTAGATTTGTTAAACACTTTTTTGGTTACTACATGATTCCATATGTGTTATTTTATAGTTTTGAGGTCTTCACTATTATTCTACAATGTAAAAAATAGTACAAATAAAGAAAAACCCTTGAATGAGTAGGTGTTCCAAATACTTTTGACCGGTAGTGTATGTACATTACATGAAATCCAAATAAAAATCAAATTACATTACAGGTTGTAATGCAACAAAATTGGAAAAAACCCATGGGGCATGAATACTTTTGCAAGGCACTGTAGATACTGATAAAACACATCAATCTCTTTCATAGGTTCTTTAAACAATAATAGCTGATTTACCAACATTTCTGAAAATGGATATATAATGGTTTGGAAAGAAACTCTTCATTTGGACATTTTGGGCCTTGGTGTTCTGTTAGACGCCATTAAATGGTGAAATCTATCATTAGGTGTGATTTGAGAAGCATCAGTCATTAGCTGGATTAAAATATTACCATGCAGTCTTTGATATTTTTTACTGAGGTGGAACTGCTGGGGCCTCAATTATCACTACTGTAACTAATTGGCTGGTGTGACAGTGATGGGAGGCAAGGAAATACATTAATGAAGCATCACGTTCAGCCTAATCACTGAAACGCTACCAAAAGAGATGCCTGCCTGATGCCTGATCAGACGGTGTGAAATTTCACTTGATTAGACAACGGTGTAATCAGGAAGTGTATAGGAGATGTTCTACCCACTGTGACTATTATAACCTACCCTAACAAGAAACCGTGGATTGATGGCAGCATTCACACAAAATTGAAAGCGCAAACCATCGCATTTAACCATGGCAAGGTGGCTGGGAATATGGCCGAATACAAACAGTGTAGTTATTCCCTCATTAAAGCAATCAAACAGCCAAAACGTCAGTATAGAGACAAATTAGAGTCGCAATTCAACGGCTCAGACACAAAACGTATGTGGCAGGGTCTACAGACAATCACAGACTACAAAAGGAAAACCAGCCACGTCGCGGACACTGACATCTTGCTTCCGGACAAGCTTAACAGGTTCTTTGCCCACGTTGGGGATAACACAGGGCCAACGATGTGGCCCGCTACCAAGGACTGTGGGCTCTCCTTCTCCGTGGCCGAAGTGAGTAAGACATTTAAACGTGTTAACCATTGCAGGGATGCCGGCCCAGATGGCATCCCTAGCCACGTCCTCAGAGCATGCATAGATCAGCTGGCTGGTGTGTTTACGGACATATTAAATCTCTCCCTATCCCAGTCTGCTGTCCCCACATGCTTCAATATGGCCACCATTGTTCCTCTACCCAAGAATGCAAAGGTAACAACTAAATGACTATCATCATGAAGTGCTTTGAGAGACTAGTCAAGGACCATATCACCTCCATCTGTCACCCTGTCACCCTCGACCCACTTCAATTTGCTTACCGCCCCAATAGGTCCACAGACGATGCAATCGCCATCACACTGCACACTGCCCTATCCCATTTTGACAAGAGGAATGCCTATGTATTCCTAACAATCTGCACCCAGGTGGTGAAGACTGGGACACTGGGGCCCCACAAGGGTGCTTATTTAGCCCCCTCCTGTACTCCCTGTTCACCCATGACTGCGTGGTCATGCACACCTCCAACTCAATCATCAAGTTGGCAGATCACACAACAGCGGTTGGCTTGATTACCAACAACGATGATGAGACAGTCTACAGGGAGGAGGTGAGGGCTCTGGGGGTGTGGTGCCAGGAAAATAACCTCTCACTCAACGTCAACTAAACACAGGAGATGATGGTGGACTTCAGGGAACAGCAGAGGGAACATCCCCCTATCCACATCGACGGGGCCATCAGACTGTTAAATATCCATCACTAGGACTTTACAGGCGTTGTGAGTGCCTTATGCATAGACTTTAAATCACTGGCCACTTTAATGAATTAAACGCAAGTCAATTTAATAATGTTTACATATCTTGCATTACTCATCTCACATGTATATACTGTATTCTATACTATTCTACTGTATCTTAGTCTATGCCGCTCTGATATTGCTCCTCCATATATTTATACATTATTTATTCCATTCCTTACTTAGATTTGTGTGTATTGGGTATATGTTGTGAAATTGTTAGATATTACTTGTTAGATATTGCTGGACTGTCGGAACTAGAAGCACAAGCATTTCCCTACACCCACAATAACATCTGCTAAACACATATATGTGACCAATAACATTTGATTTGATTTGACAAACAACACGTCGACATCTCCTCTCCTGCGAATGTGCTTGTGCTCCCACACGTGTGTGCATACTGTATTAGACTCCTGATAATTATTCCATGTATAGTCGACAACAGAAACCTTTCGGGCATTTGATTTGCTCTGATGTAAAGTGTGTTAACCTTTAAAGCAAAGCCAGCCTTGGCCACTCTCATCCTGCCCTAATTGCCTGCACAAGGTAAGCACATTAAGCTCAAAAGGTTAGCATGCTCCCATCCAGTTGTTGTGACAAATGAGTAAACACTTTCTCCCTCTCTCTCTCTCTCACTCACTCACTCACTCACTCACTCACTCACTCACTCACTCACTCACTCACTCACTCACTCACTCACTCACTCACTCACTCACTCACTCACTCACTCACTCACTCACTCACTCACTCACTCACTCTCAACTTCTAACATTACACATCATAACACATGAACAAACACAATGCCAATAAACAAACAAATTGAAAGTAAGAGAGAAAGAAATGGCGTAAGAATTCAGGAACTGAGCTGTTTGTGTCTCAATTATATGGAAAGAAACGTAGGCCCCTCAGCCTGCCAATATCTGGCAGCATGTTTGTGTGTGTGTGTGAATGTCTGTGTATGTGTGTGTACTCATAGAGAGAGAGATGGCAGGGTGGCTTCTCTCCACGCAGGCAGAGAGGCAGGCAGGCGAGGTATTGATAAGCTGGAGGTGCAAGGTGAATGGTGGATGAAGGCTGATATCGCCGGTGGCTGGCGGAGGCTCTTGCAATACTGCTTGCTGGAGCCTGAAATTTCCTTTGACAGATGAATCTCCGTCCCGGCTGGTGAGGCATGGAGCGGCGGGGGGCTGATGACACAGGCTCACCAGAGCGGTGCAGAGTAGCGTTAGCCAGCGTCATGTTGTGCAAACCTGCAATTTATACTTCCGCCCCTGGCATTAAACCCGGCTGATGATATGCAAGAAGCCCCCCTACCATTCCATTCTACCTCCATCATCACCAGCCCACTAGCCCTAAGGAGTTTACTTACAGTTCTAGTACCAGACAAATGCTTTATTTTCCTGTTGTGTTATACACTATATATACTCCTTCTAAGTAGTGGATTCCACCCGCCAACCCTTCCTTTACGCTACTACTACTCTCTGTTCATCATATATGCATAGTCACTTTAACCATATCTCCATCTACATACTACCTCAATCAGCCTGACTAACCGATGTCTGCATGTAGCCTCGCTACTTTTATAGCCTCGTTATTGAAAAAAGCCTGTCTTTTTACAGTTGTTTAATTTCTTTACTTACCTATTGTACACCTAAGACCTTTTTTTGCCTTATTTGTAAGTAAACATTTCACTGTAAGAATACCTGTTGTATTCGGCGCACGTAACAAATAAAATTGGATTTGATTTGACTATTTCAGCCACACCCATTGCTGACAGGTGTATAGAATCAAGCACCCAGCCATGCAATATCCATAGGGAAACATTGGCAGTAGAATGGCCTTACCGTCATAGGATGCCACCTTTCCAACAAGTCAGTTCATCAAATATCTGCCCTGCTAGCTGCCCCGGTCAAATGTAAGTGCTTTTCTTGTGAAGTGGAAACGTCTAGGAGCAACAACAGCTCAGCCGCAAAGTAGTAGGCCACACAAGCTCACCGAGCAGGACCGCCAAGTCATCATCAGTCCTCGGTTGTAACACTCACTACCGAGTTCAAAACTGCCTCTGGAAACAACTTCAGCACAACAACTATTCGTTGTGAAGCATAAGAAAATGGGTATCCATGGCTGAGCAGCCGCACACAAGCCTAAGATCACCATGCGGAATGCCTAGCATTGGCTGGAGTAGTGTAAAGCTCTCCGCCATTGGAGCAGTGGAAACATGTTCTCTGGAGTGATGAATCACGCTTCACCTTCTGGCAGCCATATGGACAAATCTGAGTTTGGCAGATACCAGTAGAGCGCTACCTGCCCGAATGAATTTGCCAACTGTAAAGTTTGGTGGATGAGGAATGGTCTGGGGCTGTTCTTCATGGTCTGGCTAGGCCCTTTAGCGTTAAGAGCATACATAGGCATTCTAGACGATTCTGTGCTTCCAACTTTTTGGGAAGAGTTTGGGGAAGGCCCTTCCCTGTTTCAGCATGACAATGCCCCCGTGCACAAAGCGAGGTCCATACAGAAATGGTTTGCCGAGATCATTGTGGAGGAACTTGACTGGCCTGCACAGAGCCCTGACTTCAACCCCATCAAACACCTTTGGGATGAATTGGAATGCCGACTGCGAGCCAGACTTAATCTCCCAATATCAGTGCCGACTTCACTAATGCCCTTGTGTCTGAATGGAAGCAAGTCCCCACAGATCAGTGTGGAGGAACTTGACTGGCCTGCACAGAGCCCTGACCTCAACCCCATCAAACACCTTTGGGATGAATTGGAATGCCGACTGTGAGCCAGACTTAATCTCCCAACATCAGTGATGACTTCACTAATGCTCTTGTGGAAGCAAGTCCCCACAGCAATGTTCAAACATGTAGTGGAAAGCCTTCCTAGAAGAGTGAAGGCTGTTAAGGATCGGACACTTTTATTCAATTTTCGTCAAAAATTAAATTTGAACATACATACTAATATTAATTTCCACAAAGTTTGCTGCTTCAGTGTCTTTAGATATTTTTGTCAGATGTTGCTATGCAATAATGAAGTATAATTACAAGGATTTCATAAGTGTCAAAGGATTTTATTGACAATTACATGAAGTTGATGCAAAGAGTCAATATTTGCAGTGTTGACCCTTCTTTTTCAAGACCTCTGCAATCCGCCCATGCTTTCAATTCACTTCTGGACCACATCCTGACTGATGGCAGCCCATTCTTGCATAATCAATGCTTGGAGTTTGTCAGAATTTGTGGGGTTTTGTGTGTCCACCCGCCTCTTGAGGATTGACCACAAGTTCTCAATGGGATTAAGGTCGGGGGAGTTTCCAGGCCATGGACCCAAAATATCAATGTTTTGTTCCCCAAGCCACTTAGTTATCACTTTTAACTTATGCCAAGCTGCTCCATCATGCTGGCATTGTTCGTCACCAAATTGTTCCTGGATGGTTGGGAGAAGTTGCTCTCGGAGGATGTGTTGGTACCATTCTTTATTTATGGCTGTGTTCTTACGCAAAATGTGATTGAGCCCACTCCCTTGGCTGAGAAGCAACCCCACACATGAATGGTCTCAAGGTGCTTTACTGTTGGCATGAAACAGGACTGATGGTAGCACTCACCTTGTCTTGTCCGGACAAGCTTTGTTCCGGATGCCCCAAACAATTGGAAAGGGGATTCATCAGAGAAAATGACTTTACCCCAGTCCTCAGCAGTCCAATCCCTGTACCTTTTGCAGAATCTGTCCCTGATGTTTTTCCTGGAGAGAAGTGGCTTCTTTGCTGCCCTTCTTGACACCGAGCCATCCTCCAGAAGTCTTCGCCTCACTATGCGTGCAGATGCACTCACACCTGCCTGCTGCCGTTCCGGAACAAGCTCTGTACTGGTGGTACCCTTATCCCGCAGCTGAGTCAACTTTAGGAAACGTTCCTGGTGGTTGCTGGACTTTCTTGGGCACCCTGAAGCCTTCATCACAACAATTGAACCGCTCTCCTTGAAGTTCTTGATGATCCAATAAATTGTTGATTTAGGTGCAATCTTACTGGCAGCAATGTCCTTGCCTGTGAAGCCCTTTTTGTGCACAGCAATGATGACGGCACGTGTTTCCTTGCAGGTAACCATGGTTGACAGAGGAAGAACAATGATTCCAAGTACCGCCCTCCTGTCGAAGCTTCCAGTCTGTTATTCGAACTCAATCAGCATGACAGAGTGATCTCCGGCCTTGTCCTCACCTGTGCCAACAAGAGAATCACTGACATGATGTCAGCTGGTCCGTACTTTGCAATTAATTGCAATTCATCTGATCACTCTTCATAACATTCTGGAGTATATGCAAATTGGCATCATACAAACTGAGGCATCAGACTTTGTGAAAATGTATATTTGTGTTTTTCTCAAAACTTGTGGCTATGACTGTACACATTTCACAGTGTGTGCGAGACACTGTGGCTTGTAGGCCTCTCCAGGTCTCGTACCCACTGTGAAATTTGGCGGAGGATCGGTGTTAGGGATACAGGTATCCTGTGTGTGTGTATTTATTTTCTCTCCTTACAGGTGGCAATCATCATTCCCCAATCAGTCATCAATCAGTCGCTAATCAGAAGACACACCTCCTGTTTCCATTACCCTATCACATTCCCTTTCCCTTGGTTTAAAAACCCTGTCTGTTGTTTGCTCTAGAGCTTAATCTCTCTGTCAATGCCATCTGTCTGTAGATCTCTTGTTGGGTTTTTGCAACTACATGTCACTTTGTCCCCACCTGTGAGTATTGGTTTTGTTATGTTGTTTGTTTGACGGTGGGAAAGCGGGGTACCAAGATAAGTCTCCCATGGGCAAACATTACCCGTAGGAATACTTTCTTTAAAAACACTAGTTAGAACTGGGCGGACCACCCACTATATTTTTGGTTAGTTAGTTAGCTGTTGGTGAAGTAAACTAGTCTAGCTTAGGGGTGTTTTTGGATACTTATTATTTCTTTCCTTGGGTCCAGCTCAGCCCCTTTTCCTACTCCCCCATTACCGTGTGTTTTCAAATAAACCATGAGTGTTTGACCGTAATTTAGTTGTCTGTGGTTATTTCGTTCTCACTCTTACTTTTTCACTATTATAATTTGCATGAGGTATGTTACGGGTCTCATTACCATCCCCCCCCTAGACTGTTACGGGTCTCGTTACCATCCCCCCTAGACTGTTACGGGTCTCGTTACCATCCCCCCTAGACTGTCGGGCCAAAAGGGATTCGTAACAATCGGTGATGATCTGGGGGGGCTTCAACAAGGAAAACACCATTCTGAAAAGTGACCACAAATGTGATTATGCATGTAATGCTTTTATTATAAAGGTGCATTTTTAACTATATAACTATGACGTAATTCTCCGCCCATGTAGGCAGCCTAATCTATTGAAGTGAGACCACACATACTATGTGCACTTGAACTGGAGAGGAGAGATAGGTTACTGAAGTTGATGTTGACCTGGTTTTAATGCTAGTCTAGCTCTCTGGAGTTTTCATACATACAGCTCTGCTTTGTTTCACAGTCCTGCTCAACTGTTGGTTACCTAGTTATTGCAAAATTATGTAATAACAATGTAGTTGGTTCTTCAAACAATTCCTCATAATAGAGAACTAATTGATGCCGACTGGAACATGGCACTGGTTGTTTAAATGACTCACAAAGAAAGAGAACAGCTGGTCATTACCTAATTATTAAGTAATTACTGTTTTACCATGCAATTTGTACTATGTGCATACCAGAAAGTAGACTGTAAAGCAAAACACAACTGATATAACATTCTCAGAAGTCCCCTGCTGGTATACATCCACAATGACATGCTCATGGATGTATGCAATATCACCTCCACAGCTCCCTAATACATATCTATAGTACCATAAATAGTTACAACACCCACACACATGCACGTGAGTATGAATGCACGCACACACGCATGGACACACATGCCCCTGTCTCCCTTCCCCACTAGCACCTACACCCTATCACCCATGGCAGCCATCATCCAGACGTAAGAACTCACACTCTTCACTCCATCTCAATTCCCCATTATTAACAATCCACCACAGGCGGAGTGTTTACGATGCAGACATTTAAGGCCAGTGAAGATGAGTGTCGGGTTTTGCTGACCTCATGGAAAATGCAAATATAAACTACAATAGGTATTTACCATGGTGAATGGCTAACATTATACTGTACACATAGAATCCATTCTATTGGATTCTATTTCTTTGACTGTACATTACTCATGCAGTGCAGCAGAGGGGTTTCATATTTGATTAGATGAGTCATTCTGAATTACTTTGATCATCTGCCACTAGGAATAAAATGCAAAGAAACAACTAAACACAAAGTCAAAGCTGAATAACTTTAAATAAGCTTTGCTCCTCTTCATGGGGATATAGTAAAATCTATACAATTTAAACAGTTTACATATGTATGACTCAACGCCATACAATTCTACAGTAGTAGGAACATTTCTCAGCATTTGCCAAGCCTGTTTCTCTGTTCTGTCTTCCCAGATAAGAGAGGTGATCCACTAAGAAGGAGACTCCAGTCTCTGATCTGAAGGAGCCCGTACCTGGAGCATGATCCTTGGTGTGTCTGCAGAGCCAGTGAAGAGCCTGGGACCGGCCTCCATGGCAACAGAGTCAGCACCCTCCTAGCTCTGCCAGGGGATGCAAGAATAGCTCGGCGAGGGGGCTCACCCATCTCCCTCCTAGCTCTGTGTGGGGCTTCAAGCAACCCCTTCCAGGGCGCCTTGTAGGTTCGCCAGGGGGCTCACTCCCACCCATCTGCCAGCTCAGATAACCCTCTGGCTGTTGGCAAACACATGTTTGACGTGATCGAATGTGACTGCCGCCACGCCATCCAGAGCAGCTGCAGCCCCCTGCTCCCCCTGCCTGCTGATCCACCATGCAGTGGAGACGGCGGCACTGCTGCCCCATGAAGATGACCTGGACCATGAAGCGCTCGCTCTTCCGGACCCACATGGCAGGTCTCCTGTCCCTGGCCCTCCTCTTCACTCTCTTCCTCTTCTTCAGCCACCAGGACTGGCTGCCAGGCCGGACCGGGCCCCGTGACAACCCCCTGACCTACACCGTTAGGGGCTTCCGCACAGCCAAGACCGAGGCAAATCAGAGCTTGAGTCTGCGGAACCTTTGGCGAGAGACAGGCTATGTGCCTCCAAAGCCCCAGCTTAACCTCAGCTCCCAGCAGGCTGAGGGAGGCGGTGGAGGGGAAGCCATGGTGGGTGTAACAGGACTAGAAAACTCGATGAGCGCCAACAACAGTTTACAGCAGGAGATGGGCGTGGGAGGGAGGCTCAATTCCCAGCCCTACCGCTACATCCTCAACGAGCCCTTCAAGTGCAGGGACAGTACCCCGTTCTTGGTGCTGCTGATCGCTGCAGAGCCAGGCCAGGTAGATGCCAGGAACGCTATCCGGCAGACGTGGAGCAACGAGAGTGTGGCCATGGGTCTAGGTTTCGTCCGACTCTTCCTGCTGGGTCTAGGGCGGAGCTCTGACAGGTACACCCAGACCGCTATTGAGGAGGAGAGCTGGGTTCACCATGACATCATCCAGCAGGACTATCAGGACACATACTACAACCTCACCATCAAAACCCTGATGGGCATGAATTGGGTGGCCACCCATTGCCCGCAGGTGCACTATGTCATGAAGACAGACAGTGACATGTTTGTTAACACGGAGTATCTCATCCAGAAGCTGCTGAAGCCCGAACTCCCACCCAGACAGAGCTACTTCACTGGCTATCTGATGAGGGGCTACGCACCCAACCGCAACAAGGACAGCAAGTGGTACATGCCTCCAGAGCTGTACCCTAGCGAGAGGTACCCCATCTTCTGCTCGGGAACCGGGTATGTGTTATCTGGGGACATGGCGGAGAGGATCTATCAGGCGTCTCTGAGCATACGGAGGCTGCACCTGGAGGACGTTTACGTGGGTATATGCCTGGCCAAGCTCCGCATAGACCCCACACCGCCACCCAACGAGTTCCTCTTCAACCACTGGAGGGTGTCCTACTCCAGCTGTAAGTACAGCCACCTCATCACCTCCCACCAGTTCCAGCCCAACGAACTGATCAAGTACTGGAACCACCTGCAGACCAACAAGCACAATGCATGCATCAACATGGCCAAGGAAAGGAATGGGAGGTATAGACACAGGAAGTATCACGCAGAGAGACCTCAGTGATGATAACTCTACTTACTGTGGGAAGTCTGGACAGGAAGACAAAATGGTAAGGAAGCGGACAAGAAGAATGATTGGATCTGGAAAGGGCATGTTAAGAGAGCTATACACTACCTGGGAAAGAGCAGTGCTTTTGGTATTGTGTAGAGTCAATTAAAACTATTTTTTTAATTTGAGAGAGATGTTATGTATTGTAAACCTGTTGAAAACTCTTTTTAAAAAGGGCAGTGACTTTCCATGTTTATGTGCAATATGAAGCATGCACACAAAAAAACTGCATAGTGGGGATTCTGCCACTTTCAGGTGCAAATACAATGATCAGAGAGACAAGGCCAGTGGTTGATGGGGTTTTGTGACACAACAGGTAGGTCACTAACTGTGGGGACATTTCTGTCAAAGAACTATAAACAATTAATAATATTAAGAGTATTGACATGGGATGGGAAAAGGGAAAGAGAGAAATGCATCACTACCTACAGAAATGATGAATATATTTATGATGTGGACCACTAATGCTGCCCTCATTCTCAATGTTTACTTTACATAATTATCATGAAATATGAATTAAAAGGGTTTACCTGTCAATATGCCATATATTTTTTATTTACAACCAAGGTGAAAGCACTCAGAATAACAACTGAGATTGTATTTTCTAAAGCTTTACATTGAGTGTGACGAGTCTGCACATGAGCAATCAATTAAATAACAACTAAATGTATTGAAATTCTCAGTTTTTTTTTGCTTTTGTTGTTTGTAATTTTGAGTAACGCCTAACTTGACACTGCCGATCTTCCATTCACCATTATACACCAACAACTCATTTTGCCATTTTGCAGTCAACATCCATTTACATATATTATCAGGTAAGAAGGTAAGACCCAGGTGCAGACAGGTAGAATTAACAATGGTTTAATAATCCAACAGGGGCAGGCAATAGACAGGTTAAGACAGGCAGGGGTCAGTAAACCAGAGGTGGGGCAACGAGATATCGGACGCCATTATACACCAACAACTCATTTTGCCAGGCAGGCAGGTAGAATTAACAATGGTTTAATAATCCAACCAGGTTCATCGGACGGCAGGCAGGCCCAGGTTCAGGTTAGGCAGAGTTCAATAATCCAGAGGTGGGGCAAAGGTCAGCAGACAGGCTCACGGGCAGGCAGAGTGATCAGGCAGGCGGCCTCAGTCAGGACAGGCAAGGGTCAAAACCAGGAGGGCGAGAAAGAGATATTGGGAAAAGCAGGAGCTGAGAGCAAAAACTCTGGTTGACTTGACTAACTGGCAACAGACAAACCGATAACACAGGTATAAATTACACAGCTGATAATGGAGAAGGTGGGCTACACCTGGAGGGGTGTGGAGACAATCACAAAGACAGGTGAAACAGATCAGGGTGTGACAGTAAACCCCCCCCCCCCTCTAGGGGCGTCACCTGGCGTTCTACCTGGATGCCTACCTGGTTGACGGCGGTGGAACTCGGCGATGAGGCCTGGGTCCAGGATGTCTCTCGCAGGGACCCAACACCTCTCCTCCAGGCCATAACCCTCCCTGTCAACCAGGTACTGGAAACCCCTGCCCCATGGTCGAACACACTGAATGGCCATCGATGACGCAAGGAGGAGGCGTGGGCCTGGAAACAGAAGACAAAGGTCTGTGAGACATGGACTTAATCCTAAACATATGGAAAGTAGGGTGAATACGGAGAGTAGGGTGTAACAAAAGACAAACAGCAGTGGGGTTAATGACTCTAGAGATGGGGAATGTGCTGATGAAACGGGGAAAGTTTACAGGAGTGATACTATCTGCCCGAGCCGATAGCATGGAGCAGGGGTCCGGTGGCGAGCCACTTGTCACCTATACATGGAAGTGGTCTTCAACAGAGCGGTCCAGGCTCTCTTCCAGGTATGGCAACTGTGACGGATGACATCTGGTCAGAGGGATTGCTGACTTCCTCCTCTTTCTCGGGGAAGAGCGCTCGCTGATATCGCAAGGAACACTCGAAGGATGAGAGACCCGTGGCAGAGCAAAGAAGGGTGTTGCGGGTGTACTCAACCCATAGCAGTTTCTGACTCCAGATGGTAGGGTTGGCGGAGACTAGGCAGTGAAGAGTCGGCTCTAAGTCCTGGTTGGCTCGCTCCAACTGGCCTTTGGACTAGGGGTAGAATCCAGAGGGCAGGCTGGCCGATGACCCAATGAGCGTGCAGAACACCTTCCAAAACCAGGAAAAGAACTGCGGACCCCGTTCGGAGACCATGTCCACCGGGAGTCCGTTGATCCGGAAGACATGCTGCCCCATAAGCTGGGCTGTCTCCTTGGCCGAGGGTAGTTTGGGGAGAGGAATGAAGCGGGCAGCTTTGTAAAACCTTTCGAGCACCGTCAGGATGGCAGTGTTATACTCAGATGGGGGAGGCCTGTGACAAAATCCAGGGATATATGGGACCAGGGATGTTGAGGGACAGGCAGTGGATGGAGAATACCAGCCGTAACTTACTGTCTTGTTCTGTGCGCAGACTGTGCAGGCGGCGACAAAAGTGGCAACATCCTGAACCATAGTAGGCCACCAAAAGCATTGTTGCACTGAGACCAGGGTCTGACGAGTGCCCGGGAGGAATGAGCCCACTCCAGGACCACGAAGCGGTCAGCGTCAGGCACAAACATTGTGTTATATGGGCCCCCCCAGGGTTCGGCTGGGAACACTGCGCATTCCGGACCTGTTTCCCTATACCCCAGCTGAGTGACATGCCTGGCAACGAGGTGGGAAGGATGGTCTCGGGCTCTGGGGAGGTAACCGTAGGGTTATAGCGATGAGACAGAGCATCCAGCTTGATGTTCTTGGACCCCGCCCGGTAGGAGATGGAAAAGTTGAACCGGGTAAACAGCAGGGCTCATCTCGCTTGCCTGGAGTTGAGGAGCTTGCGGTGCGGAGATACTCCAGGTTTTTGTGGTCAGTCCACACAATTAATGGATGTTCCACCCCTTTTAGCCAGTGCCTCCATTCCTCCAATGCCATCTTCACCGCGAGAACCTCCAGATTCCCCACAACGTAGTTCCTCTTCATGGTATTGAGGCAGTGGGAGAAAAACGCGCAAGGATGCATCTTAACCTCTCTGGGATATTCGTGCCAGTGAAAGTGCAGGGCGCCAAATTCAAAACAACAGACATCCCATAATTAAAATTCCTCAAACATACAAGTATTTCACACCATTTTAAAAATAAACTTGCTGTAATTCCAGCCACAGTGTCCGATTTCAAAAAGGCTTTACGACGAAAGCACACCAAACCATTATGTTAGGTCAGCACCTAGTCACAGAACTTTATCAAACAAAACATACATGTATTGTGTAACATGAAGTCCTATGAGTGTCATCTGATGAAGATCATCAAAGGTTAGTGATTCATTTTATCTCTATTTGTGCTTTTGTGACTCCTCTCTTTGGCTGGAAAAATGGCTGTGTTTTTCTGTGGCTTGGTGGTGACCTAACATAATCATTTGTGGTGCTTTCGCTGTAAAGCCTATTTGAAATCAGACAATCTGGTGCAAAAACACAAAAATCTTTAAAACGGTATAAGATACATGTATGTTTGAGCAATTTTAATTATGAGATTTCTGTTGTTTTGAATTTGGCGCCCTGCACTTTCACTGGCTGTTGTCATATCATCCCATTAACAGGATTGCAACCCTAAGAACTTCTTAAGGGTAGGGGGCAGCATTTGGAATTATGGATAAAAAGCATTCCCAAATTAAACTGCCTTATACTCAGGCCCAGAAGATAGGATATGCATGTAATAGATTTGGATAGAAAACACTCTGTGTTTTCTGTTAAAATAAGGTCTGTGAGTATAACAGAACTGATTTGGCAGGCGAAAACCTGATAAAAAAAATGTAATATGTATTTTGTACATAAATAAGCCGCACATGTCTATAAGCCGCAGGTGCCTACCGGTACATTGAAACAAATGAACTTTACACAGCCTTTAAACGAAACACGGCTTGTTACAAAAATTAATAGGCCTTTAAACGAAACATGGATTGTAACAAAAATAAATAGGCTTTTAAACAAAACACGGCTTGTAACAAAAATAAATAGGCTTTAACGAAACACGGCTTGTAACAAAAATAGCAGTAAACAGTAGCCTACCAAGAAAATCATTGGGCACTATCTTCCTCCTCCTGTGCACTGAAACCACTGAAGTTATCTCCTTCGGTGTCGGAGTTGAATAGCCTCAGAATTGCTTCATCCGATGTTGGATTGTTTTCATTGTTGCTCTCGTCACTTTCATCCGGAGGCAAATTCCCCGCTAAGCTCATGCTGTCCTCTTCAACACGCAGCAGTCCAGCCTTTTGAAACCCGTTGATGATAGTGGATTTTTTGACAATGCTCCACGTTGTCAGGACCCACTGGCAGACTTGACCATAAGTTTCTCTTCGCATGCGGCCCATTTTAGTGAAGGATTTCTCCCCACTTGTCACCCAAGCCTCCCACTGAACACGAAGCGCCACCTTAAATGCACGATTTACACTGATTTCGAGTGGCTGCAAATTCTTTGTTGTGCCCCCAGGAATCACAGCTGGAATTGAGTTTATCCTCTTGATGGCTTCTTTCACAGAATCTGTTATGTGGGCCCTCATGCTGTCCAACACGAGCAATGCCTTGTTATTGTGAAAGAATCCTCCCGGTCACTTGCCATAACACTCCGTATGCCATTCATGCATTAGGCCTTCCGACATCCATCTTTTCCTGTTGACTTTCATAACAATTCCTCTCTGGAATGTTTCTTTTGGCATCGTCAAGCGTTTAAAAATCAACATCGGTGGAAGCTTTTCTCCCGATGCCGTGCAGAACACAGGTGAAGTGCGTTTTTTCATTCCCGGTTGTTTTCAGCGTGACGGATGATTCACCTTTCCTGTTGACAGTCCGAGTGAGAGGCAGGTCAAACGTCAGAGGAACCTCATCCATATTTATGATGTCGTGCGGGCTGATGGAATGCTCCGCTATCTTTGCATCAGTGAATTTGCGGAAGTTTGAAACTTTTTTCTCGTAGTCGGGAGGGAGCTGCTGACACAGACTCGTCCGTACCCTTGATGGACAGGCCTTTACGTCTCAAATCTTAGACACACGATGGTCCACCTCTAAAATCCTCAAACTTCATTGTGGTGGCGATTGTTTTGGCTTTCAGTCGGATCTGCACAGTTGAAACACCTCGGCCGTCTGCTCTCTGTGTTTTGACCCAGTCTTCAAGCTCATTTCCTAGTTCGGGCCATCTGCTTTTCTTCCCTCTGAAAGCTTTTGTTGTCTTTTTACACTGAGTCAGTTCCTCACGGTGCTGTTTCCAACGTCTTATCATCGACTCATTAAGGCCAAGCTCCCGTGCAGCAGCTCTATTTCATTTTCCAACAGCCAGATTGATCGCCTTCAACTTGAAAGCTGCATCAAATGCATTTCTCTGTGTCTCTGCCATGATGAGGGTAACAAAATGACTACCGTAATCAGAATGATGGGAAGTTTGAGCACGCTCGATTTACGTCACATTATGTGATGGTGCTCAGTTTTTTGGCGGCATGAATCTTGTGAAAGCGGGAAAAATCCATGAATTAGTTGCGTCATTGTATAAGCCGCGAGGTTCAAAACGTGGGAAAAAAGTAGCGGCTTCTAGTCCGGAAATTACGGTAATTGTAAGGTATGGTTTCGCCGTAAAGCACTTTTTTAAATCTGACACCGTGGTTGGATTCACAAGAAGTTCATATTTAAACCTATGTAAAATAGTTGTATCTTTTCTGAGTTTTTATAATGAGTATTTGAATTTGGCGCTCTGCAATCTCACTTGATGTTGGCTTGGTGGGACGCTACAGTCCCACATACCCTAGAGAGGTTAATGCAACTGCTGTGTCAGATTTCAAAAGAGCTTTACCGAAAACGCACACCATGCAATAATCTGAGTACAGCACTCAGACAACAAAACAAGCCATACAGATATCCGCCATGTTGTGGAGTCAACAAAGTCAGAAATAGCATTATAAATATTCACTTACCCTTGATTATCTTCATCAGAATGCACTCCCAGGAATCCTAGTTCCACAATAAATGTTTGATTTGTTCCATAAAGTCCATCATTTATGCTCAAATTCCTCCTTTCTGTTCGCTCGTTTAGTACACAATCCAAACTCACGACGCGCAGGCAATTCCAGGCGAAAGTTCATATGAAAAGTCATATTACAGTTTGTAGAAACATGTCAAACAAAGTATAGAATCAATCTTTAGGATATTTTTAACATAAATCTTCAATAATGTTCCAACCGGAGAATTCCTATGTCTGTAGAAATGCGATGGAACGCAGCTACCTCTCACATGAGCGCACGTGATCAGCTCATGCCACTCTGGCAGACCTCTGACTCATTCAGCTCCCATTCCCCCCTCCTTCACAGTAGAAGCATCAAACAAGGTTCTAAAGACGGTTGAAATCTAGTGGAAGCCTTATGAAGTGCAATATGACCCCATAGACACTGTATATTGGATAGGCAATGACTTGAAAAACTACAAACCTCAGATTTCCCACTTCCTGGTTGGATTTTTTCTCAGGTTTTTGCCTGCCATATAAGTTATGTTATACTCACAGACATCATTCAAACAGTTTAAGAAACTTCAGAGTGTTTTATATCCAAATATATTATTAATATGCATATATTAGCAACTGGGCCTCAGTAGCAGGCAGTTTCCTCTTATTCATCCAAGCTACTCAATACTGCCCCCCAGTCCCAAAGAAGTTAAGATCCAGGGCAGAACATTGGGACAGGACCGCCCCCACTCCGACATCCGAAGCATCGGCCTCCACCACAAACTGATGGGAAGGGTCAGGATGAACCAGGATAGGAGCCTTGTTGAAGCGATTTTTAAGGTCCCGGAAAGGCCGGTCAGCGGCAGAGGACCATGTGAACGGAAGCTTGGTAAAGGTGAGTGCAGACAGGGGGGAGGCCAGGGTGCTGTAACCCCGGATGAAGTTGCGATAAAAGTTGGTGAATCCCAGGAAGCATTGCAGCTGCACCCTGGACGTAGTCTGAGGCCAATCCACCACTGCTCTCACCTTCTCGGGATCCATCTGGACACTCCCTGCAGAGATGATGTAGCCCAGAAAGGGAATTTTCCTCCTTAACGTCTAGTGACACCCCATCCCGTAAACAGGACCGTTGTCATCATCTGACACTAATTAGCATAACGCAACGGACATAAATATTACTAGAAAATATTCCTATTCATGAAAATCACAAGTGAAATATATTGAGACACAGCTTAGCCTTTAGTTAATCACCCTGTCATCTCAGATTTTCAAAATATGCTTTACAGCCAAAGCTAGACAAGCATTTGTGTAAGTGTATCGATAGCCTAGCATAGCATTTTTTCCAGCTAGCAGCAGGTAACTTGGTCACGGAAATCAGAAAAGCAATCGATTTAAATTGTTTACCTTTGATGAGCTTTGGATGCTTTCACTCATGAGACTCCCAGTTAGATAGCAAATGTTCCTTTTTCCCAAAAATATTATTTTTGTAGGCGAAATAGCTCCGTTTGTTCTTCACGTTTGGCTGAGAAATCGCCCGGAAATTGCAGTCAGAAAACGGCGAAAAATATTCCAAATTAGGTCCATAATATCGACAGAAACATGGCCAACGTTGTTTATAAGCAATCCTCAAGGTGTTTTTCAAATATCTATTCGATAATATATCCATCGGGACAATTAGTTTTTCAGGAGGACCGATTGGAGTAATGGCTACCCCTGTATTTTACGCGAGAATCTCTCTTGAGGCATCAGGTGACCACTTGCGCAATGTAGCTGCCTACGGGTATTCTTCAACATAAATGCGCAAAACTACGTCACAATGCTGTAGACACCTTCAGGAATCCGGAGAAAGAGTAATCTGGTTGATAGCCCATTCACTGCTCAATAGGGACGCATTGGAACACAGTGCTTTCAAAACATGACGCACTTCCGGATTGGATTTTTCTCAGGCTTTGGCCTGCAACATCAGTTCTGTTATACTCACAGACAATATTTTTACAGTTTTGGAAACTTTAGAATGTTTTCTATCCTAATCTGTTAATTATATGCATATTCTAGCATCTTGTCCTGACAAAATATTCTGTTTATTACGGGAAAGTTTTTTTTTCTGAAAATACTGCCCCCTAGTCACAAAAGGTTAACAAACAACTGGTTCTCCAGAAGGCGCTGGAGAACCTATCGGATGTGGAGCACGTGTTCTTGGGGGGAGCGAGAGAAGACGAAGATGTCATCAATGTAGACAAAGACAAACCGGTTCAACGTGTCACGGAGAACATCATTCACAAGAGCCTGGAACACAGCAGGGGCGTTGGTGAGGCCAAAGGGTATGACCAGATATTCGCAATGGCCGCTGGCCGTGTTGGAGGAGGTCTTCCACCTGTGTCCCTATTGTATCCACACCAAGGGGTAGGCTTTTTGTAGATGCAGTTTGGAGAAAACAGTGGCCCCCTGGAGTGGCTCGAAGGCAGAGGAAATGAGTGGTAACAGATAACGCTTCTTCCAAAGTAACGTCATTATTACCTGGTAGTCAATGGACGGGTGCAGGGTCTTGACCTCTCCTCAAAGAAGAACCCTGCGCCAGCGGGAGAGGAAGAGGAAGAGATAAATCCTGTAGCTAGGGAGTGCTCAATGTAGGTCTCCATAGCCTTGGTCTTTGGTCCCGGCAGAGAGTAGAGACTTCCCCGGGGCAGCGTGATGCTAGGGAGAAGGACAATCCTGCAGTCATCGGGGAGGTGCGGCGGAAGAGAAGTGGCCTGGGACTGAACACCTCCCGGAGGTCCTGGTGCTCCGCAGGAATGGAAGAGAGGTCCGGAGCAACTTCCATGCCCCCAGGAATACGTCCCGGAGCAGCTTGCACCGACTTCAGACAATGGGCTTGGCAGAACGGACTCCAGCCCATGATAGCACCCATAGACAAGTTGATGAGGGGATTGTGTCAATGGAGCCAGGGGATCCCAAAACCACGGGAATCTGGCGGGACTTGATGAGCAGGAATTGAATCGTCTCGCTGTGATTCCCTGACACACGTAGATTGATGGGAGTAGTGTTATGGGTGACCCGACCTATAGAGCTGCCCGTCCAGTACATTAACATCCATGGGAATGGAGAGGGGCTGAGTGGGTATGTTCAGCTCAATAGCCAGTGTGGCGTCCAAAAAGCTCTCATCAGCCCCAGAGTCAATTCGGACCCGGAGAGATTTGGACTAGTTTCCTCTCAGCAGAATTATATGAAAAGGGGTGCGAGTAAGGGAAGCATAAAAGTTCTCCACATGACCCACTATACTCGCTCCTACCGGTGAGCCTGGTCTTTCACTGGGCAAGAGGACAAAAAATGACCAAAAGTCCCACAATACACCCAGCTCCTTGCGTTGATCCTGTGTTGCCGTTCCGCTGGCGACAGCCCAGCTTTGCGTAGTTGCATAGGCTTGGGAAACAGTGACTCGGCCGTCTTCGATGACTCCTGAGGAAGGTCGGGAAACATCGGGTGCTCTCGGCAACGGAACCGTCATAGACTTGCGGGATGACTCAGAGGCGAGGTGTAATCCCTGGACGTGCGAGCGAAATTGAATTTCCTCTCGATCCATCATTCCCGCAATCGCCAATCGATGCGGATGGTCAAAGCGATGAGGGAGTCAAGATCCATAGGTAAATCCCCAGCAGCAAGCTCGTCCTTAACCAGAAGGGGACTAGGGTTCCAATTTGGGAACACCCCCCCCCCCCCCCCACGTTCAGCTGCAAGGTGGCGCATGGAACGCAAAAATATTCCTAAAAATATTTAACCTCCACACATTAACAAGTCCAACAAGTCCAGCATGTCAGATTTCTAAAATGTTTTACGGCGAAAACAGCACCTATTTATGTCAAACCACCACCGAAGACACAGCTAATTTGCATAGCCAAGTTGAAAAAAATATGCAATCAACAAACGCAGGATTAAAAGAAAAATAATGCACTAACCTTTTGAAATCTTCATCAGATGACAGTAATATAACATGTTACACAGTACATTTATGTTTTTTTCAATAATATGCTATATATATCCATAAATCTCTGTTTACAATGATGCATCGTTCAAAAAATGCTACTCAAATGTCCTGAGAAATGACGATAGCTCCGGCAGATAACGTCAGCTAACAAGGAATACACATCATAAACTTTGACTAAATATGCATGTTCTACATATATATAGTTAGATACACTTCTTCTGAATGCAATCGCTGTGTTACATTTATTTTTAACGTTACAGGTTTCGTTCACTAGGCTATACTATGAGTCGGCGCTCAAAAAGTAGCATTATGGCTCCTCTATCTTGGAGTCCACAAAACCCAAATTTACCACATAAATATTCCCTTACCTTTGCTGTTCTTCCATCAGAAGACCTGGAAGGAATTATACTTACCAAAAACAGCGTTTAGTTTTGCAGTCTGTGTCTTTCGGTTCTCAAACACGACACATTTCGGTTGAAATGTAGCCAAAAGTCAAGTGGATGCGCACCAAAACATCAAACTTACATATTATATGTCGACTAAACTTATCAAACTAAGTTCATAATCAAGCTTTAACATACCTTAAGGGAAGATTTCGGCAGTACCTGTATGGTTAGTGAGAAAGTCCATATTGCAAATGTACGGTCCCTTACTAGACGTCCGAAATCGTTTGTAAAACAAATGCAGGGCCGGACCTACCAGGAAGTCATCAAATGAACTTTGTCGGAGAAGCTCCATAAAGCAGAGAGAGAGGCCAAACACAGACCAATTTACTGGGGTAAAATTGTGCTGTGGTGGAAAAAAAGGGAAAGATCAGGTCCACTATTTTTCACAATCCGATCTGAGCTGTTAGAGAAGATGGGTGAAAACAAAAAGTGGTTCTGATGGAACATACAGCACCAGGGAAATAGCACAGCTCGCTCCAACACTTCAACACCACACTAGCCTAGATAGGAGGGATTGAAGCAGCACTGACAAAAGTAAAGCCCTGACACAATGGATATTTGTGGAAATATTTAGGGAGAACAAATGAGAGAGAGAACAAATGAGAGGGAGAACAAATGAGAGAGAGAACAAATGAGAGGGAGAACAAATGAGAGGGAGAACAAATGAGAGGGAGAACAAATGAGAGGGAGAACAAATGAGAGGGAGAACAAATGAGAGGGAGAACAAATGAGAGAGAGAACAAATGAGAGGGAGAACAAATGAGAGGGAGAACAAATGAGAGGGAGAACAAATGAGAGGGAGAACAAATGAGAGGGAGAACAAATGAGAGGGAGAACAAATGAGAGGGAGAACAAATGAGAGGGAGAACAAATGAGAGGGAGAACAAATGAGAGGGAGAACAAATGAGAGACAGAAAGACCACGAGAGAAAACAAATGAGCAACTGAGAAAGGGGGAACAATAAAGGTAGAGAAGGAGAGAAAGTGGCAGTGGCTCAGCTTAGGAGGGGGGCACACAATGCTTTAATTATACAGGTTCTCGGACCGAGAAACAGCTTCGTACATTTGCAATGACATCAATTCATTTTGACCATTACGAAAATGGCGACATTTAGAAATGTCTCAGAGACACAAGACTAGGTGCATTGCGACCGTCTCGGCCCATATAGACAGACCCCAACGTTTCTGTCCGATAGCTCATTCAAGGACCCCGTAGCAAGTCATGGAAAAAAGTGGATTTTCAGCACCAATTAGGGTTTTGCTCGGACACCAAATGACCGATCGAGCCGAAACTTAGGATTCGGGGTCGCCTCAGCTAGGCCTACACGTAACATAAGAAATGGACCCGCAGCTAGAACGTAACTACATGTTTTATGTTTTTTTTATGGTTTGAACCAAAGGCGTTGTGAATTTTGGGCCAGCTCTGAAGTGTGTGATAGTTGGCTACTAAACAGGTTGGAAAAAGTGGGTTTAGTGTCAATTTGTATCAGTTTGGTGTCAGAATGACATCTAATTGACTGGTGGACACTGACTTGCTAGTTGACTTTTGTACATTAGCAATATGTTTAAACGGTGAGGTACCATCACCAAAAGTGACATTCTGAAATCAACCCTAACGAGCCATTGAGATGAACCAGAATCACTGCCCAGCCATCCCGAGTTCATCGGGCCAGTCAATTTCACATTCCTGCAGGATTTTTATAGCATGACAAATTCGTGATGGTACCTGCCCATTGAACCATATTGCAAATGCACAGTGACTTTGCAAAAGTGAGAAAACATAAACAAATGGACATGATGAAATCAACACAACGAGTGATGGAAAGGTACAACTCTCACTGCTCGGCCATCCTGTGTTCATCAGACCAGTCAATTTTGCATTTTTGAGCATGTCAAATTTCATATGGTAAATGCACATTGAAACATATTGCAAATGCACGTGCATTTGCAATATGATTCTATAGTGAAAAAACATCACAAAATGGACATGATGAAATCAATACAACGAGTGATGGAAATGACAACTATCACTGCTCAGGCCATCCTGTGTTCATCAGACCAGTCAATTTTGCATTTTTGAGCAAGGTCAAATTTCATATGGTAAATGCACATTGAAACATATTGCAAATGCACGTGCACTTACAATATGATTCTATAGTGAAAAAACATCACCTAATGGACATGATGAAATCAACACAACGAGTGATGGAAATGTACAACTATCACTGCTCGGCCATCCTGTGTTCATCAGACCAGTCAATTTTGCATTTTTGAGCATGTCAAATTTCATATGGTAAATGCACATTGAAACATATTGCAAATGCACGTGCACTTACAATATGATTCTATAGTGAAAAGAAATCACCTAATGGACATGATGAAATCAACACAACGAGTGATGGAAATGTACAACTATCACTGCCCGGCCATCCTGTGTTCCCATAGCGAGCATTAATATCAGAATGACCGGTAAATGCATTTACAAGCATATTTTTTGGGGGGTTACCAGGTGCCTATTTTCAATCACCAGTTGCACAACATGCGTATCCATCAGAATATTTTAAACAGTCCATAAAGCACTCAGGACGGACTCCATAGATAGAGGGCCGTAGTAGGGTACTCCCATAGCGGGCATGGACAATAGGCGTCCCGGTAAATGCATTTACAACCATATTTTTATTTTTGGGTTACCAGTTGCACGTGCATTTGCAATATGATTCTATAGTGAAAAAACATCACCTAATGGACATGATGAAATCAACACAACGAGTGATGGAAAGGAACAACTATCACTGCCAGGCCATCCTGTGTTCATCAGGCCAGTCAATTTCACATTCCTGCAGGATTTTTATAGCATGACAAATTCGTGATGGTACCTGCCCATTGAACCATATTGCAAATGCACAGTGACTTTGCAAAAGTGAGAAAACATAAACAAATGGACATGATGAAATCAACACAACGAGTGATGGAAAGGTACAACTCTCACTGCTCGGCCATCCTGTGTTCATCAGACCAGTCAATTTTGCATTTTTGAGCATGTCAAATTTCATATGGTAAATGCACATTGAAACATATTGCAAATGCACGTGCACTTACAATATGATTCTATAGTGAAAAAACATCACCTAATGTTCATGATGAAATCAACACAACGAGTGATGGAAATGTACAACTATCACTGCTCGGCCATCCTGTGTTCATCAGACCAGTCAATTTAGCATTTTTGAGCAAGGTCAAATTTCATATGGTAAATGCACATTGAAACATATTGCAAATGCACGTGCACTTACAATATGATTCTATAGTGAAAAAACATCACCTAATGGACATGATGAAATCAACACAACGAGTGATGGAAATGTACAACTATCACTGCTCGGCCATCCTGTGTTCATCAGACCAGTCAATTTTGCATTTTTGAGCATGTCAAATTTCATATGGTAAATGCACATTGAAACATATTGCAAATGCACGTGCATTTGCAATATGATTCTATAGTGAAAAAACATCACAAAATGGACATGATGAAGTCAATATAACGAGCGATGGAAAGGAGCAACTATCAATGTCAGGCCATCCTGAGTTCATCTGGCCAGTCAATTTTGCATTTCTGCAGGATTTTTGAGCATGTCAAATTTCATATAGTAATTGTCCATTGAACCATATTGCAAATGCACGTGCACTTGCAATATGAATATACAGTGAAAAAACATCACAAAATGGACATGATGAAGACAACACAACGAGTGATGGAAAGGAACAACTATCACTGCCCGGCCATCCCGAGTTCATCAGGCCAGTCAATTTTGCATTTCTGCAGGATTTTTGAGCATGTCAAATTTCTTATGTCATTTGGCCCACAAAAAAATTCCTTATGCACAATTTAAGAAAATATATAAAAAAATATGATAATAAAATTGACAAAAAAATGAAAGAATTTCAAACAACGGTCCAGAAAGCACTTTTTTAAGGGTGTGTGAAGTTTTTTACAAAATTTTGACATTTTTAACTTTTGACTTTTGACTTCCTATGAAATCATATTGAAATTGGACAAAACATATTCCTTATGCGCATGTAAAAAAAAAAAAAAAAATTATGATAATAAAATTGGACAAAAGTATATTCATACAGTTCTTACACATGTGTAATTGACAAAAAAATTGAAAGAATTTCGAAAAACGGTCCAGAAAGCACTTTTTTAAGGGTGTGTGAAGTTTTTTACAAAATTTTGACATTTTTGACTTTTGACTTTTGACTTCCTATGAAATCATATTGAAATTGGACAAAACATATTCCTTATGCGCATGTAAAAAAAATAAAAATTATGATAATAAAATTGGACAAAAGTATATTCATACAGTTCTTACACATGTGTAATTGACAAAAAATCGAAAGAATTTCAAAAAACGGTCCAGAAAGCACTTTTTTAAGGGGTGATAAGTTTTTGACAAAAATTTCATTTTTTCAAAATTTTACTTTTGGACATTGACTTGGGTTACATTTCCAATATGAAAAACCCCGGTGGAGCGCATTCGCCCCCTGTTGAATTTTTTAAGTGTTACAACTGGCAATTGCCATATGGCATTTGCAATACACTTTGCATGAATCAACGCCGAATTGGGTGGTATTGGCCAATGTGTATATGGTTTGTCCGATGCCAATGACTTGCCATTCATTTTTGTCCAATACAGGGGGGACTTCCCTTACATGTTATAAAGGTGTACAGCAATCGTGAGGACGAACAGAAACGCATGCATTGTATAATCGATCTTGGAAAAAAGACAGGACCGGAGCAGAGCGTGCATAAAAGTGACCGAAATCGTGAGCGCGCGATTCTCACAATGAGAAGCCCCATTGAAAGCTGAGATCGCGCTGAAGACAGAGAGACTGTTCCCAGACCTGTAAGTGCTTGGGGAGGGGGGATGACGTCAAAGTTGGGCCAACTTTTCTGATGACAAGAGAGAGTTTGGGAAAATGACTGCCCTGAGAGTTCTGCTTTACATACAGACATAATCTAAACGGTTTTAGAAGCTTTAGAGTGTTTTCTATTCAATAATATTTTTTACTTGCATATATTAGCAACTTTTGACAAAAACAAATTGTTTACTATGGGCACGCAATTACTCCAGCGGGGGCAGTAGACAGGCCTATCCCCAACAGGTTTTTAACCTCCTCTGAGACGCCGTGCAGGAACATGTTGAACAGTGCTTCCACGCACTCTCCACTGCCAACGTGCGGAAATCCACTGCATAGTCGGCCACTCGGTGGGCATCCCACCGGAGCTGGATTAGCTTCTGGGCAGCTTCTTTCTCGGAGAAAGGGGCATCAAAAACCTTCCTAACCTCTCCCGGGAACCCCTCCATTCTCACGCACATGGCCGGCTGTTGATCCCATATGGTGGTAGCCCAGGCGAGTGCCCTCCCAGACATCATTGTGACGAGGTAGGCTATCTTGGAGCGATTCGAGTTGAAGGAGGAGGGATGAAGCTCGAAAATGAGGACACACTAAGCTAAAAACGTCAGACAGGCTCTCCATTAAAGCTTTCCGGGGGAGGTAACCGGGGCTCCCGGAAAGTTGGAGTAGCTGGGGGGCAGCGCTGCTAACTGCAGAGTTACTGAGGGGCGGTGGGGTTACTACTGTGCCAGACAACCTGCGGAATTGCTCCAGCAGAATGTCCAATGCCCGGTCATGGCTCTCAGCCAACGTTTGGATCCCTTCCATAAGACCATGAAGCAATTCCTCGTGCCTATCCATTTAGGCTCCTTGGGAGGAGATGGCGTTGCGCAGCTGGCCCGGGTCTAATGGGTCAGTCATGGGCAGTTCATACTCTCTCTCAGGTATGGGTAGATCCAGATGTAAACACGTTGAATTAACATTGGTTGAATAATCCAACAGGGGCAGGCAATACACAAGTCAAGGCACGCAGGGGTCAGTAAACCAGAGGTGGGGCAACGGTCCCTTATGGCAGGCAGGTTCAGGGTAGACAGAGGTCCAGAGGACATGGCAAAGGTACAGGTCGGCAGGCAGGCTTAGGGTCAGGGTCAGGCAGAGTGGTCAGGCAGGCAGGTTCAGAGTCAGGACAGGCAAGGGTCAAAACCAGGAGGGTGAGAAAAAGAGAGCAGGAGCTGATAACAAAAATGCTGGTTGACTTGACAAACAAGACAAACTGGCAACAGACCAACAGAGAACACAGGTATAAATACACAGGGGATAATGGGGAAGATAGGTGAAACAGATCAGGGTGTTTTTTAAATATTTTTTTATTTCACCTTTATTTAACCAGGTAGGCTAGTTGAGAACAAGTTCTCATTTACAACTGTGACCTGGCCAAGATAAAGCAAAGCAGTACGACACAAACAGCACAGAGTTTCACATGGAATAAACAATCGTACAGTCAATAACACAATAGAAAAGTCTATATACAGAGTGTTAAAATGAAGTAAGATTAGGGAGTTAAGGCAATAAATAGGCCATAGTGGCGAAATAATTACAATTTAGCAATTAAACACTGGAGTGATAGATGTGCAGAAATAACTATGGGGATGAGATAGTTGGGTGGGCTATTTACAGATGGGCTATGTACTGGTGCAATGATCTGTAAGCTGCTCTGACAGCTGATGCTTAAAGCTAGTGAGGGAGATATGAGTTTCCAGCCTCAGTGATTTTTGCAATTCGTTCCATTCATTGGCAGCAGAGAACTGGAAGGAATGGTGGCCAAACGAGGAGTTTGCTTTGGGGGTGACCAGGGAAATATACCTGCTGGAGTGAGTGCTACGGGTGGGTGCTGCTATGGTGACAAGTGAGCTGTGATAAGGTGGGGCTTTACCTAGCAAAGACTTATATGTGACCTGGAGCTAGTGGGTTTGGTGACAGATATAGTGCAAAATGTGAGTCAAACCTTTCCAGGATCTGAATCAGATGGGGATATGTGAAAACATACTCACTGATAAGAGAGAATGATGACCAGGTGGCGAATCGCATCTCTGCATGTCTGGCAGACATATCAGTGTGGATGACGGATCACCACCTCAAGCTGAACTTCGGCAAGACGGAGCTGCTCTTCCTCCCGGGGAAGGACTGCCCGTTCCATGATCTCGCCATCACGGTTGACAACTCCATTGTGTCCTCCTCCCAGAGCGCTAAGAACCTTGGCGTGATCCTGGACAACAAACTGTCGTTCTCAACTAACATCAAGGCGGTGGCCCGTTCCTGTAGGTTCATGCTCTACAACATCCGCAGAGTACGACCCTGCCTCACACAGGAAGCGGCGCAGGTCCTAATACAGGCACTTGTCATCTCCCGTCTGGATTACTGCAACTCGCTGTTGGCTGGGCTCCCTGCCTGTGCTATTAAACCCCTACAACTCATCCAGAACGCCGCAGCCCGTCTAGTGTTCAACCTTCCCAAGTTCTCTCACGTCACCCCGCTCCTCCGCTCTCTCCACTGGCTTCCAGTTGAAGCTCGCATCCGCTACAAGACCATGGTGCTTGCCTACGGAGCTGTGAGGGGAACGGCACCTCAGTACCTCCAGGCTCTGATCAGGCCCTACACCCAAATAAGGGCACTGCGTTCATCCACCTCTGGCCTGCTCGCCTCCCTACCACTGAGGAAGTACAGTTCCCGCTCAGCCCAGTCAAAACTGTTCGCTGCTCTGGCTCCCCAATGGTGGAACAAACTCCCTCACGACGCCAGGACAGCGGAGTCAATCACCACCTTCCGGAGACACCTGAAACCCCACCTCTTTAAGGAATACCTAGGATAGGATAAAGTAATCCTTCTCACCCCCCCTTAAAATATTTAGATGCACTATTGTAAAGTGGTTGTTCCACTGGATGTCATAAGGTGAATGCACCAATTTGTAAGTCGCTCTGGATAAGAGCGTCTGCTAAATGACTTAAATGTAAAATGTAAATGTAAATGAGTACCATACTGTATTATCTCACACAGAGGGAATGATGAAAAAGTCCAAGTGATAACACTGATTAGATTTTAATTAGAAATCAATTCTCATAACTTTGAAGGGGTGTTTAGTGTTTACTCCAGATGGTTGAGACGTTCAGTGGGGTGTATTATGTATTACATGTCTACACACTCCACTGCTCAGCGTCAGCTAAAAGATCATACATAACTGGTTGAATTGGTGGACAACTCGGAATAGCCCTGTATAAGGACAGTTCTAAAATTGAATTTATGCATAGCGATCTGGAACCGCTATATCAGCGAAATTCATTGCACATCTGTCCTACTCGTGTTAATAAGCCATACATGTGGGTAATTTTGTTTATTGAGCTGTGTAAAAATGTAAAGTTCACAATGCAACGTATATACAGTGTGGTCCGAAATGATTGACAAATCAAGATGAGTAATAATGATTATATATAAACTCCCAGTAATTGATTTGCCAACGTTTTGCCATCACTGTGCCTTCTTCAGGGTAATGTCATGAATACTTGAACCAGGTTATGTAGACAAACAGTGCAATTAGTGCAACCAATGACAATAGTGAGAGGTGTGTCATAATGATTAAGTTAATTTGAATGAATTAGTGAAACTGTTAAAAAAACAATAGTTTATGGCATATTAAATATATTAGGCTACTGTTGTCAAATAGAAACATAATTGAATATTGTACATCATATATACATTATTGTTTAATTCAATTTCACATATTGTTTCATATTTCATTTCATATTTGTTACATGTAATCTTTTGGTTCAACCTTAATGTATAATGAGCATCATCAACAGGGAGAACATTTTAGGTGTATGCTAATAAGCTGTAGATATAATATATCAATTTGTAAAACGTGTTCATAAAATAAACAATTGTTCAAAAGAAGGGCCTGAGATCAAAGTCAATATTCAGACCACTATGGGTCATTGGTTTTAGATGGGATATCCAGTAAGCCTCCCTTTGCAGTAGTAGGATGTCGTTGTTACCTCCTCTCCTTGGTAGAGCAACATGTTCAATGCCTGTGTATTTGAGGGAGGATTTTGATGTTTAGCTTCAACAAAGTGAGATGCTATTGGATAGTCAATGTTCTTACACCTGATTGAGCTGTGGTGTTCAGCTATGTGTTGTTTTAATTACAAAACCTAAAAATCATACAATGTGATTTTCTGGATTTTTGTTTTAGATTCCGTCTCTCACAGTTGAAGTGTACCTATGATAAAAATGACAGACCTCTACATGCTTTGTAAGTAGGATAACCTGCAAAATCAGCAGTGTATCAAATACTTGTTCTCCCCACTGTATATATACTGAGCTATATTGTATCCTCAAAACAATTGGAAAATGTAATTATTTTATAAAAAATACAATTGCTCAGAGAAAGAGACAAGTAATATTTTTTTTCTCAAAGATCGGGTCAAAATCACCCTTAAAGATACTTAAAAATTCAAATATTTACTATTTGGTCCCACCTCATTAGCATGCAATGACAACATCAAGCGTGTGACTCTACAAACTTGTTGGATGCATTTGCAGTTTACTTTGGTTGTGTTTCAGATTATTTTGTGCCCAACAGAAATTAATAGTAAATAATGTATTCTGTCATTTTGGAGTCACTTTTATTATAAAAAGGTATATAGGCCTCCTGTGTGGCGCAGTGGTCAAGGGCACTGCATCACAGTGCTAGCTGTGCCACTAGAGATTATGGGGTCGAGTTCAGGCCCTGTCGCAGCCGGGAGCTGGCTTGGTGTGGCTGGCTTCCTGGTTGGATGGGCATTGTGTCAAGAAGCAGTGCGGCTTAGTTGGGTGGTTCTCGACCTTTGCCTCTCCCGAGTCCGTACGGGAGTTGCAGCGATGAGACAAGTCTAACTACTACCAATTGGGGTGAAAAATAAATAAATAAATAAAAATAAATATAATGTGTTTCTAGACAATTCTAAATTAATGTGGATGATCAAATTAATTAGGGATAATCATGAATGAATAATGATGAGTGAAAAAGTTAGGGGGTCAATGATCATACCACTAACCTCTCACCATTACCAATAACAGGGGAGGTTAGCATGTCTTTGGTATGATCTGCAAATGCATACAATAATTTTATAGAGTCACAAGTGTCATATATACATATATTCATACACATAGCTCATATATTATAGAGCGCCAAACTAATCCGCCTGACTCAAGTCATTGCACGTACCCCTGCCAAAACAGGAACCAACACACACACCCAGCCATAAACTGCCCCTCTCAGTTCCCCTTATCTCACAACTCCTTGACACACAGACATTCCATCGCACGAACACACACACCTCACTCCCCTCGCTACTGGTCGGGTGCCCAGAGCAGAGGACTCTGCTGTGCACCAATGGGGCTCCTGCTCTGGCTAGAGCAGGTCCGCCTCCAACTCTTCAGGACCAGTCAGAAGACCAACACGACAAGACCCTACCTACATTATTCCATGTATAAAATCTACTGTAACCTCTGTATAGGACCCTTTTTCAGCTGACTCCTTACTGAGCCATATGACTAGGTCCGTGCACGCTAAAACTGCAGGACAAGATATCTTTTGACTAAATAAACTGCCTTTTTTTACAACTGAAATCCACTCTGTCCAGCGTCCGTGATTTGGTCTCACTCTCCAGTATTTGAACACCAACAAAACTTGGTAGCAGAGGATGGTTGTCTTCCTGAATTAGATCCACGATAGGTCGGTGTGAGAGGCGAGACAAATCATCTGGTTCGAATCAGACGGAAGAGTGACCTGTAGTACAGGAGACCATCAACCATTCGTCTTGCCTCAGGAAACCTGATCAGAGCGCTCTACCTAAAGGTAAGCAGAACCTGTTAAATCGAAATCTGCATATTATATTATAGTCTAAACCAAATTTTGATCAGAAGTATTGAGTGTGAGTATGAATCGTTGCCAAATTATTTTGACATAAGAACCTAAGGCATTGACCAAAGAGATCTTGTTTTGCTAAAAAACTTTTTATTTTTAATTGGACTATTGTGTGAGTTATTTTAATTGGAATATGTGAATTGTGATTGACCAATGTGTTAGATTCCTTCTGGGACCCTGTTTGTTCTGAAATCTGCATAGAAAACTGTCCTAATTATATATATACGTTGTGTATGAGGTGAAGTTAAGCAGTGGCTGTGATCTAACACATAAAGGACACAATAATGGATATTGGAAATTCAATGTGAATTGCATACAAATGAATGTGGTATTGAGAAAACAACATATGAACCAGAGTTGACGTTCCACGATTTTGAGACCGGGGAAATTAAATTGAGAGAAACGTTTGTTGCGGAGTAACCGCCATGCTAAGCTACGTAACTGGGCTATAATTTACTCGTACTGATAGTCTAGCCACCTAGTAGTCGAGTCACCGTGCCGCTTTGATTGACAGCCGGTGGGCTAAACACTGATTTTCAGTTTTCCATTCCTGTTGGTATTGCCTAAAGTGTTAAAATTATTCTGACAATTGTTATAGAACCGCTTGAATTTGCTCATATATTGTTCCAGGAGGTGATTGCTGAATTATTTTTAGAAAGTATTTAAATAATTCGCTTAACAGCTTTTGGTTTTCCAAATTCTATCGGTATTTTCTAAAGAGATAGAATTGCTCTGACAATTGTTATAGAACCGCCTAAATTCACAAATATATTGTTCCAAAAGGAAATCGCAGAATCATTTCTAGAAAATAACTAAATAAATCGCTGAACAAATTCAAATAAAATACCAGAGAAACGCACACGTAACAGCCACCACATTACTGATAAAATCTTTGTGCGAGGGTGGGGCGCAAGAGATAAGTCTGAGCCAGCACCACGAATACATCCCTGGTCTCGATCAAGGACGGGCTAAGTATACAACGATAGAAATAAACACCACACAGTAAGGACTGACTAAAACCTAGATAACGCATTATATACATTATCAGACGAATTAGATCAAATGTCTGCAGCCACCATGCCCAAACTCAAATTCAATGAATATTTAGATCAGAGTATGATTGATAGAGTGGGAGGGAAAGAACAGTATGGGAAAGTGAAGAAAGTGTGGAAAGGAATAAGGCTAAAATGGACACAAGCAGGTTACTTTAGCGGGGGACCCCCTACAGGGGGGAAACTCCAAGATATGCAGAAAGAGCTAGAGGACGCAGTAGAGAATGCAAGAGCGAGTGAGACGGAGAGGAACAAGATACACATGTTCAAAAAAGTAGGCACAAGAGAGAGAGAGAGAGAGAGAGAGCAGAAGCGGAGCTAAAGATAGGGACATGGGCGATACAGAAGAGTAGGAGGGTGCAGCCGAAGAACAAACCAGATATGATGTGCATGGTCTCTGCAACGTCCGCAGATACCAAAGCTCCACACGACTATTCTCCCACAGCTCCACAAGCTGACAACACCAACACGGCATCTGCTCCTCCCACACTATATCCAGAAATACCAATAGAGGTGGCCCAACCTCTACCATACTCAATGGGGCATAATCAACGAGGCCCGTTTCACAACCCATTCAATGGGAACCCTTTCCTCACCGGGACCCAGCCCGCAATACAGGCCCCTCTTTTAAGTGCACAGGCAGGCCAGGTAAATGGTGCTATGAGCTTTGGAATAACAGGAGGGCAGATTGTGTGTGAGCAAATCCCCACCACCAGCAATCCAGGTCCAGGGAACACCTCCCAGCAGCAGGAACAACAATGCAACTCCGGGGCTTTCCCCGGAACCGGACCCCTCCTGATAAACCTCGGAGGGTCAGAGGGCTCTCTCACGAGCCTGAAAAGTATAGATGGAGGGGTGCGCTTCCGCTTCCCCTCACAACCTAACCCCGCCTACTTCTGAGAGTGTTCCCCGACCAGCCTCCAAGCTGAGGAAGGATCCTGCCAGAGCCAGGTGAGCCAGGCAACGGAAAATGATGAGGACAGTAACAGATACACACCCACCGGTGTAGAGGTTGAATACGAGATACAAGACCTAAGAAGACAACTAAATAAATCCATAGCCCTAGCAAGAGAATTGATGGGTGTCGGAGGAGAAGGGATGGGTGAATACCACATCGAAGGCATTGTGAAGGGAATGGTGACGGACGTGACCGACACCCAGAGGGCCACCACCACCCGGACGTCTGTCCGGCAGGCTGGACTGAGAGCTAAAGGAGTGACCGCTAGAGAACACTGGGACTCTGAACGGGGTGGAGCCAGCATGCATCCCCTACGCCCAGCAGCTGATCTACACTACTTAGAGTACCAACCTTGGAAAATGACTGACCTGACCACACTTATGGAACAAAATCTTTGCCTGGGAGATATGAAAGCACTACTAGCCAGAGCAACCGACCTTGGCACATTGACCGCTCTCATGACAGCGGCCAACCTGGACGACGACCAGCCTAGCCGGCCACTGGACCACTTTAGGACCAGACTATGGGGGGAACTGCGCAGAGCGTAACCTACAGAAAGAAACCATGCCACCCTGTCTTCATTTACCATCAATCCAGGTGAGCATCCAGCAGCATACCTGGACAGGGCAAAAACCACCTGGAGGTCGGTCCACGATGAACCCTTTGATCATACGGACACCACTCTCAACATGTGGAAAGACATGGTGGTGAATGGCTGCCCGGGAGATGTAAAAACCAAACTCAGAGGAACAGTGGGGCTGATTGCACTTCCTCTGACCCAATTCAATACGCATGTGCACCACCATGTAACCCAACACAACAAGGAAAGAGGGGGAGCTGAGAGCCAGGTCCAGTCCCTCCAAGTTCAACTCTTGAAGCTCCAACTAAAAGAGGCACAGAAAGGTGAAAAACCAAAGAAACAGATGATGGCTGAAGAAACCCAGGATTCTGATCATAAACCTGACATCTCTCAAATAGTGGCACAGACTGTTTCTCAGATGATCCAACAGCAGGCCGCACCACTCCCTGTTCCAACAGGGACCCAACCAATGGTGACACAATACCCTCCCTGCCACAACAGCAGCCATATTGGCATCAACGGGGCACCTATACCGGTCCACCCAGAGGGGTGTGCTACAACTGTGGAACTCCTGGCCATTATTCACGGTATTGTCAACAGCCACTCTCCACTCAGCAACAGAAATGAAGAGAAAGGTTCGATGGAAGAGGAAGTGGGGGAAACCCACCTCTGCAACACCATCAACCAGGACCCAGTCACCCGCAGCAGTCAGCACCTGCATACAACCACCCCGGACCTACTCACATGCAACAGCAGCAGGGAGGATACAACCAACCGCAGTTCCAGGGAATGGCTGTGGACACCATGCCCTGGCCATGAAGATGCCCACCACCTGCGGCAGGAGGGGGGAGCCGACATTTTCAACTACACACTGAACCAACTATGATGTGCGAAGTTGAGGGTGTCCCCCATCAGTTCCTGGTAAACACAGGATGCACCTATTCTGCTATCAAGTTCCCCCAAATGCTGTCATCTGATTCCATATCGGTGGGACACACATCCCCGACTTGACATCCAGAACTGAACCCCTGAGGGAAATAGTGTGTGAAGCAGGACCAAGGAACCTCCATGCACCCCTGGCCTGGACGGCTGAAGCATCAACAGCTTTTGCACTCCTGAAAACAGATCTATCAGTGGCAGCAGCGCTGATTGCACCTGACTACAACAACAAGTTCCATTTGGATGTTTCTGAAAATGAAGGATTCACCTCATCCGTTCTTTTCCAGAAACAAGAGGGGGAGAGAAAGGTATTGATGGAGGTAGGACAGACAACATGTTCCAGATACGTTGCTGCAGTAGCAAAAGCTATTAAAAAAAACAGCTCATACAACACTCAGCAGGACCCTATGAACACTCAGTCTGGGCACAGAAAGGGGCGAGCAAAGGACCAGATGAACTCTGGAGATGTCACGACAGCAGACTGGTAGCCCCAGCAAACCTTTGTCCAGAACTCTTACGAGGAGCACATGGCCCCACACATGAAGGCAAATTGAGGACCTTTCAAAAGGTCTCGCACATCTGGTGGCACCCTCACATGAAAGAAATGACGAATGCAACATACGTGGCAGCCACAACCCAAAGAAACCATATCAAACACCAATGGGCTCATACCCAGTACCTAATGCATGTTTTCAGGACATTAGTATAGACTACACCGACATGGGCGCCGATAATGTAACCAAAGGGAAACGCTATCTCCTAGTTATGGTAGATAGGTTCTCCAAATGGGTAGAAGCAATACCAACAGCAAAGGGGGATGCTAGGTCAGTCGTTAAGTGGCTACAAACCAAACTAATACCCAGGTATGGCATCTAAAGACAAATCAGATCTGAAAATGGCTCACATTTCAGTAACAAACACCTAAGACAGGTGGAAGAAAGATTTGGCATAACACACAGATTCGGTTCTGTGTACCACCCCCCGGTCCCAAGGTCTGGTGGAACGCCAAATCAGACTTTGAAAGCTAAGATAGCAAAAGTGTGTGCAGGTTCGAAGCCCTGCCTCTGGCGCTGATGGCCATGAGAGCCTCACCAGGAGCAGGCACCCATCTCTCTCCTCATGAGAAAATGACTGGAAGAGTCATGCCTGGTCCACCAAGGGAGGGAGGTCATATTTTTTTTTACCTTTAATTAACCAGGCAAGTCAGTTAAGAACATATTCTTATTTTCAATGACGGCCTGGGAACAGTGGGTTAACTGCCTGTTCAGGGGCAGAACGACAGATTTGTACTTTGTCAGCTCGGGGGTTTGAACTTGCAACCTTCCGGTTACTAGTCCAACACTCTAACCACTAGGCTACGCTGCCACCCCATATGCCTGCTCTTAATGTCCAACAAATTGTAATGTCTGATTATGTGAAAAAACTGACGGTTCTCTCTGTAGCACTCTCTACCAAGGTTCACAGGGTCCAGGAGGGGGAGCTGCCGGGGGACACGCCACTACTGAAGGTAAAGGTTGGTGACTGGGTGAGGGTTAAAGTCCACAAGAAAAAGTGGCTGGAACCCAGGTGGACTGGACCATACGAAGTGAAGGAGGTTACTTCAAACTCAGTCCAGGTCAAAGGTAAATCAGGCGCACCTTTGCACCACCTTACACATTGCACTCCAGCCCCAATTCCTTCTAGAACACTTTGAACAGCCTAAATTTGATTCCAAATCAAGAAATTCCTGACTCAGGTAATGGGGCATCAAACCCCTCTAACCCTGATAAAGGAAACTTGCCCAGTTAAAGGGATATTTCTCTCTCACTGGGCAAGGCTAGGAATATCTGAACCACTGTTTGTGATATTCCTACTGATATTTGGAGTAACCCTATGCACTCTCACATGGTTAATAGAACAACAAACACATACTAAAGCATCAACCCCTCTCACCCCAACCCCTATCCCTGATACCATTCCTAGCACCACTCCCTTCAATCTCACATGCACCAAACGAAGCACTACACCTACAGACCCACCATGCACACCAGACAAGGTTAGAAGCACCACGTTATGTATACCCACGAATGCAACCACCAATGGCATGAGGCGAACGTTTCCAAAACTGCAAAGATATTGTCTGTGAGTGCAACAGAACTGATGTTACAGGTGAAACCCAGATAAAAATCCAATCAGGAAGTGCCTCAGTTTTTGAAACCGCCTCATGCCAATGACTCCTTATATGGCTGTGAATGAGCTTCGAATGAGCTTACATTTGCCACGTATTCCCCAAGGTGTCTACAGCATTGTGACGTCTTTTTATGCATTTCCATTGAAGAATGGCTGTAAGGGACCATATATAGCATGTGGTCACATGGTGTCTCCCGCAGAAAATCTTGCGTAAAATACTGAGGTAGCCATTTTTCCAATCGCTTCTTATGAGAAACCAATTGTCTCGACGGATATATTATCGAATATATATATATATATATATATATATATGTTAAAAACACCTTGAGGATGGATCCTAAACAACGTTTGCCGTGTTTCTGTTGATATTATGGTGCAAATTTTGAAAAAAGTTTGGCGTTATAGTTGCAGAATTTTCCGGTCGATTTCTCAGCCAAGCATGATGAAGAAACGGGAGCTATTTTGCCTACAAAAATAATATTTTGGGAAAAAAGGAACATTTGCTACCTAACTGGGAGTCTCCTGAGTGAAAGCATCTGAAGTTCTTCAAAGGTAAATGATTTAATTTGGTTACTTTTCTTATTTTCGTGAAAATGTTGCCTGCTGCCAGCAGAGCCTAGCATAGCATTATGCCATGATAAACTTACACAAATGCTTGTCTAGCGTTGTCGCTAACGCATATTTTGAAAATCTGAGATGACAGTGTTGTTAACAAAAGGCTAAGCTTGTGTTTGAATATATTTATTTCATTTGCGATTTTCATGAATAGGAAAAGTTTCTAGGGGTATTTATGTCCACTGCGTTATGCTAATGTGTTTGATGCTATGATTACGCTCCCGGATACGGGTTTGCTCGTCGCAAGAGGTTAAGGAATGATGGATGGCGCTACACACATGGAAATTCTTGAGGGAACCCTGTTTCAGACTTCCAGAGATTTGAGACTGGGACGGCGGTTCACCTTCCAGCAGGACAATGACCCTAAGCATACTACTAAAGCAACACTTGAGTGGTTTAAGGAGAAAAATGTAAATGTATTGGAATGGCATATTCAAAGCCCAGACCTCAAACCATTTGAGAATCTGTGGTATGACTTAAAGATTGCTTTACACCAGCGGAATCCATCCAACTTGAAGGAGCTTGAGCAGTTTTGCCTTGTAGAATGGGCATAAATATCAGTGGCTAGATGTGCCCAAGCTTATAGAGACATAACCCAAGAGACTTTCAGATGTAATTGCTGCAAAACATGGCTTTACAAAGTATTGACTTTTGGGGAGGGGGGGTTGATTAGTTATGTGCGCTAACATTTTGTGTTTGGTTTTGTTCTTGCTTGTTTCACAATAAAAAATATTTAGCATCTTCAATGTGGTAGGCATGTTGTGTAAATCAAATTATACAACGCTCCAAAAATCTATTTTAATTCCAGGTTGTAAAGACAATAAAATAGGAAAAATGCTGAATACTTTCGCAAGCCATGTACAACGTATCTAATATATTTAATGATTATTATAATTTTGGGCCCCACTGTATGTAATAATAATGCATTTCATTGTAATGTCACCATTGATCATGACAAAAACATATCTGTGCATATTTGGTTGGCTCAGCATACAGAATTAATTAGCTATATACTAATACCAGACGTCTGATCAGCTGGCATGTGCAGTACCAGTCAAACGTTTGGACACACCTACTCATTCAAGGGTTTTTCTTCATTTTTACTATTTTCTACATTTTAGAATAATAGTGAATACATCAAAACTATGTAATCATGTGTTAAACAAATCAAAATGTATTTTAGATTCTTCAAAGTAACAACCCTTTGCCTTGATGACAGCTCAAATCAAATCACTTTGCACACTGTTGGCATTCTCTCAACCAGCTTCACCTGGATTGCTTTTCCAAGAGTCATGAAGGAGTTCCAACATATGCTGAGCACTTGCTGGCTGTTTCTTCTTCCCTCTGCGGTCCAACTCATCCCAAACCATCTCAGCCTGGAGGTGTGTTCGGTCATTGTCCTGTTGAAAAATGAATGATAGTCCCAATAAGCCAAACCAGATGGGATGGTGTCTCGCTGCAGAATGCTGTGGTAGCCATGCTGGTTAAGTGTGCCTTGAATTCTAAATAAATCACAGACAGACTCACTAGCATAGCACCCCCACACTATCACACCTCTTCCATGCTTCACGGTGGGTACCACACATGTGGAGATCACTCCTTCTCTGCGACTCACAAAGACACGTGGTTGGAATCAAAAATCTTAAATTTGTACTCATCAGACTAAAGAACAGACTTCCACCGGTCTAAAGGCCATTGCTCATGTTTCCTGGCCCAAGCCAGTGTCTTCTTGTTATTGTGTCCTTTAGTAGTGGTTTCTTTGCAGCAATTCAACCACGAAGGCCAGATTCGCGCAGTCTCCTCTGAACAGTTGATGTTCATGTGTCTAACTTGAACTCTGAAGCATTTATTTGGGCTGCAATTTCTGAGACTGGTAACTCTAACGAACTCATCCTCTGCAGCAGAGGTAACTCTGGGTTTTCCTTTCCTGTGGCGGTCCTCATGAGAGCTAGTTTCATCATAGCGCTTGATGGCTTTTGCGACTGCACTTTTAGACATTTTTCCGTATTGACTGACCTTCATGTAATGATGTACTGTCTTTTCTCTTGGCTTGTTTGAGCTGTTCTTGCCATAATATGGACTTGGTCTTTTACCAAATAGAGCTATCTTCTGTATACCACCCTTACCTTGTTAAAACACAACTGATTGGCTCAAACACATTAAGATGGAACGAAATTCCACAAATGAACTTTTAACAAGGCACACCTGTTAATTTAAATGCTTTCCAGGTGACTACCTCATTCAGCTGGTTGAGAGCTGGTTGAGAGGGGGAGGCAGAAGAGGGAGGGGAAGACAAAAAGGTAGAGGGAGGAATGAGAGGAGAAAAAAGGGGGTAGAAAAGGAAGGCAGAAGGGTTTGGTGAGGAGAAAGGATAAAAGTAGATGAAAGGAGCTGGTGATGAATGAAAAGGAAAGAGGCTGTGACTGATCAGTATTGAAAATCTGTGATGCTGTAAATGTGGTAGAAGTGAACCGGGGAAACGGATTGAAATGTCGGCAATGATGAAGTGTGGGGCTGCTGACTCAACCTGGACTCTACCACCGCAGCTCAGCCCTACCGCAGAAACCAGAAAAGTAAAATACACTTGAGTAGCAGTCAAATCTTGACCTTTCCCCAGCAGAGCTGTAGTAGACCTGAGTAATGTCTCTCCCTGATGGGCTTAAATGTTCAAACATTAATTCCAATTTAAAGCTTTGGCGTGGTATGTTCTGTTCATAATGAAAACACTGTAAATGGCCTTCATTACAAGAAAAAGGTTTAAATGTATGTAACGGTTCTGATAAAAAAATGTTAGTTTCATTATTTTTTAGGACATCATGAAAATCTAACAGGGGACTTTACTCAAATCAAATTTTATTGGTCACATACACAAGGTTAGCAGTTGTTATTGCGAGTGTAGTGAAATGCTTATTCTTCTAGATCTGACAGTGCAGCAGTATCTAACAGCTCATATCTAACTATTCAACAACAAATCCTAATACACACAATCTAGTAAAGGAATGGGATAAGAATATATTAAATATATGGATGGGCAGTGACAGAGTGGCTAAGATGCAATAGATAGTGTAGGATATAGTATATACATATGAGATAAGTAATGCAAGATATGTAAACATTCATAAAGTGGCCAATGATATTGAGTCTGTAGATAGGCAGTTGCCTCTCTGTGCTAGTGATGGCTGTTTAACAATCTGATGGCCTTGAGATTGAAAAACAGCTTCTATCTCTCGGTCCCAGCTTTGATGCACCTTGACTGACCTATTGGGGCGTCAATAAAATGTAAGTGGGTCTAGGGTGACAGGTAGGGTGGAGGTGATATGATCCTTGACTAGTCTCTCAAAGCACTTCATTGATGACAGAAGTGAGTGCTACATCATGCAGGCCAATAACTAAATCTCAGTCAAATAGGCCTATGTTGTATTGATTTCATTTAAAAGATCTGAATCACGGCTTTAAACAGCACCATGCTTGTTGTTTTTAATGATTTAGATAGCAGTGGTATATTAACAAAACGTCATTGTCAAGCCCCCTCAATATCCTTTTTTGATATCAATTTCCTGAGCTGTGGTCTATCATCAGACACAGATCTCATTAACATCTTCTAACAGATGGTAGATTCCAACCAAGCCTCAAGGACTCAATGATGGGAAGCAGATAGCATCGATCCAAAATCTATTCATAAACATAATTTGAGGGTGACAACAATCCTGAATGGCCCATATAAGAGGAGAGGTTGGACATCCATCTGCCAGCTCTCAGATAACAAATCTTACCATCATATCAACACCAACCCTGAGCTCCTCTTCAGCCATGTAGGGGCAAACTGAGGGCTGTTTGAAATCACAAGAGCAGTCAAGGGTGATGTGATGTCAGCTTTTTTGTCGAAAACTAAACCAATCCAAGAGGTGTGTGGAGGTCACTGAGAGGATGTGGCTAAACTAGGAACAAACGATTATTACAACAAGAGTAGACTGACAAATTTCAGAAGAAAGTTATTTATTTCTGGCCATTTTGAGCCTGTAATCGAACCCACAAATGCTGATGCTCCAGATACTCAACTAGTCTAAAGAAGGCCGGTTGTAATTGCTTCTTTAAAACTTGTTAGAGCTAGGGTCCTTTTTTCTCAATTTCCACCTGACTGACATGCCCAAAGTAAACTGCCTGTTACTCAGGACCAGAAGCCAGGATATACATATAATTGGTTCCATTGGATAGACAACACATTGAAGTTTATAGACATGTTAAAATAATGTATGTGACTATAACACAATAGATATGGTAGGAGAAAATCAAAAGTCAAACCAACAGGAAATGTTTATTTTTTGAGCCCATGCTCTTACAATGGAAAGTATAGGGGCATATGCAAATCCAGCTCCCAGATTGCAATTCCTATGGCTTCCACTAGATGTCAACAGTCTTTGTTCAAGGTTTCTTGTTTCTTCGCAAATGAGGAAGAATTATGAGTTTTACTACAGGGAGTTGGAAATCAGTCTGTGCACGCGCAACGAAGAGGACACGCACCTGCTAATATAATTTTCCTATTGAACATACTACTTTCTGTATTAAATATTATAGTTTAATTACATTTTAGGGTACCTGAGGATTGAATAGAAAGGTATTTTGACTTGTTTTAACAAAGTTTAGGGGTAGCTTTATGGATTCCTTTCTCTGCATGTTGAACGAGTGGATTACTCAAATCGATGGCGCCAACTAAACAGTTTTTGGGATATAAAGAAGGATTTTATCTAACAAAACGACACTACATGTTGTAGTTGGGACCCTTTAGATTGCAAATCAGAGGACGATTTTCAAAAAGTAAGTGAATATTTAATCGCTATTTGTGATTTTATGAAGCTTGTGCAGGTGGAAATATGTTGAAGTGGGGCACCATCCTCAAACAGTCGCATGGCATGCTTTCGCTGTAAAGCCGATTTGTAAATCGGACAGTGCAGTTAGATTAACAAGAATTTAAGCTTTAAACCAATAAAAGACACTTGTATGTACCTAAATGTTTAATATCCATAATTTATATAATTATTCATTTGATTTGCGCACCCTCCAATTTCACCAGAAGTTGTCGACAGGTGTCCCCCCAGCCCTTAATTAATCAGCACAACCATTTTCAGCTGTGCTAACATAATTGCAAAAGGGTTGTCTAATGATCAATTAGCCTTTTAAAATGCTAAACTTAGATTAGCTAACACAATGTGCTACTGGAACACAGGAGTGATGTTTACTGATAATGGGCCTCCCATTAAAAATCTGCCGTTTCCAGCTACAATAGTCATTTACAATATTAACAATGTCTACACTGTATTTATGATCAATCTGATATTATTTTAATGGAAAATGTGGTTTTCTTTCAAAAACAAGGACATTTCTAAGTGACCCCTAACTTTTGAACGGTAGTGTGTGTGTATATTGATAGAACATATTGGAAGGCTCTTGTATCAGTTCAATATGCAGATAACACTCTTCAGGTATTTGTTAGAAAACATTCCCAGAACCTTTGACCCCAGTCATATGTGCATACAGTACATACTGTAGGTAGATAAGTCCTGGCCATTGTACTGCAACAATTTCTAGGATCAACAGAAATAGCATCAAACCTTTTTAAAAACTGCATTAATCCTCCAAAAATCGATACCTGGGGCAATAATTATCCTCTCCCACATTTGTCCAACTCCTGTGATCAGCAGTGTGGTGTGTAACACTGATACAACTCCTCCGGCACGGTGTCACATTTCAGCTCAGTTGACAAACGAGGACAAATCACAGCCCAGGAGTGCATTAGCAATAGTATTACATTTTGGTCAAATATACGCCTGACAAAATTTTATCCTGCACAATCTCAGAGGTGTCACAGAAAACATGTCTTACACAGGGGGGGGGGGGGGTCCCTCTAAAGTATGGTGATTAGACGCACGTGTGGATTTTCAATATTGACAGTTCATTATTGCCTCAAAAGAAAAGGAGATCATATGTGCTTTCTGTGAGTTTTCAGTCAAAATAATAAACTCAACAAAAATATAAATGCAACAATGTCAATGATTTACAGTCCTATAAGGAAATCAGTCAAATGAAATAAATGCATTTGGCCCTAATCTATGGATTTCACACGATTGGACAAGGACGCCATGGGTGGGTTTAGGAGGGCATATGTCCACCCACTTGAGAGCCAGGCTCACCCACTGGGGAGCCAGGCCCAGCCAATCAGAATGTGTTTTTCCCCACAAAAGGGCTTTATTATTGACAGAAATACCCCTGAGTTTCCTCAGCTGTCGGCGGGTGATCTCAGATGATCCAGCAGGTAGCCAGATGTGGAGGTCCTGGGATGGCGTGGTTACACATGGCCTGCAGTTGTGAGGCCGGTTAGAGGTAATGCCAAATTTTCTAAAACAATGTTGGAGGTGTCATATGGTAGAAAAATTAACATTAAATTCTCTAGCAACAGATCTGGTGAACATTCCTGCAGTCAGCATGCCTATTGCACGTTCCCTCAACTTGAGACATCTGTGGCATTGTGTTGTGTGACAAAACGGCATAAGTTAGAGTGGCCTTTTATTGTCCCCATCACAACGTGCAGCTGTGTAATGATCATGCTGTTAAATCAGCATCTTTATATGCCACCCCTGTCAGGTGGATGGATTATCTTGACAAAGGCGAAATGCTCACTAACAGGGATGTAAACAAATTTGTGCACAAAATTTCAGCTTTTTGTGCTTATTGAACATTTCTGGGAGCTTTTATTTCAGCTCATGAAACATGGGACCAACACTTTAAATGTTGTGTTTTATATTTTTGTTCAGAGAATATAATCACTGCATTTTTCATGGGAATTTGTCTCAACACAAGATTCTATATAAATTCATATACATTATAATTTGAGACATTTTCTCCATCAGAATACCTCTGTCCAGGGAAATCAACAGTGTACCTCTAGGATATTTATTATACAGTAGGAGGTTTCATTTGTGTCAAATTAAGAAAGCAAGCACATTGTGATCAGGAATGTTGGCCACCAACACTACTAGCATTAGTGGTTCAATCAGGTCCTAATGCTGCTCTCCCTTTTGGCAGCAAGTCTCTCACACACACACGCACATATACACACGCATTTCTCTCTACCTTTGCACTCCCTCTCCTTCCCTCTCTCCCTTCCACCCACTACTGTAGCTTTATTGTCACCGAGCCCCCTACGAGGCCTTGCTGGTGGGAAAAGATTGCTGTGTGGAACAGCACGGAAAGAGTTGCAGCCATCTGCACGAATCCAGATATATGACAAAGGCTAGGGATTGTGACAAGGCGCTTTGCAGATGGCAGGAAGGTCTGAATCTCACAATGAGGTGCTAGTCCTTGCGTAGGGAATGACCTTGGCACGCAGGGAACAGAGAGAAAGACACATGCAGGCGGCTATAACCTTGTGAGAAAATGGGTTGTATAGCTAGGTTGGAGAAAATGTTAATCAATAACAGGAATACATGATGTAATCTCTGTAGAACAATTATAACTATGATTGTAGTTATGATTGTAAGTCAGGAAATGCCAATAAACTGTGTTTTTGAACTTCCTGTGTACAAAGGAAATTGAGGGACGACTTACAATTATAATCCATTTGTTTTGTATGTGTCTTCACTTAATCTTGGGGGCTTTGAAGTGATGTTGAATGTGCACATGTACACACACTGCACACACACACATACTGTACACACCCTCTCGGTTAATAGAAGTGATTGATGTCATGGGCTAACTTGTAATGTCCAAGTTTCATTAAAGCAAAATGCAGGAATCAAGATAAAGGGAATGAAAGTCTAAATTAAAGTGACAGGACTGAAATTGGAATATATATATATATATATATATATATATATATGAGAGAGAGAGAGAGAGCCTGGTTCTTAATTCCTATAACAGACCATTTGAGAAAAGCCACAAATTCCTGAGCCCTTTGTCAGTTCTCGTTATAATTACTTTGGTGTTATCAATTGGCAGGAGGAAAGACAGGACTCCTGATCATTAGCTCAGGCGGTTTCTACTGCAGGACAATCTGTGAGCTTCAAGGCCCAATTCAAAGTGCTTGAAATGTCTTATTTATAACATTTCTCAACACCAATATGAAATGTTCAAATGCAAGCAGTAGGCTACCTAACCGTGGCTTCAGATAATTCAGACACAATGTCAAAATGGAACTGTAGTGAACATACGGGACATGCAACATAAATGTTGTTGTTGTTGTTATTGTTATTGTTAAAATACAGGGTCAACTATGTATATATATTCAGCAGTTATGTTTCCATCCAATTTGACAGATTTTCATGCGAATATACTAAAATCTGCATTAATGCGGTAAACATTTTCCCACGATGGCATGTTTCTACCAGACTGATTTTCACACATAAAAAAAGTGTGTGATAACTCGGTGCACATAATATACTTTTTCGCTGAAGTTTTCATGTACTGAATAAAAACTTATGTTCAATGTGTTTCCATCGCATTTACAACTCCATCAATGGTCTTGACGCAAAAACTAAAATACAAATGTGCCCACTCTGGTCTTGGCACATGCAGTGTGGGTAGACTAGCCTACATTATGAGTAAGTGTGAGATTATCATCATCACTGTGTACTTTCACCACTCTATGAATTTCATCATAATTTATCTAATCTGTAGCCTAAAACGTAATGAATTAATAAAGCCACATACAAACATGGTCTCTTTTTTTGCTTTCTTGAGTAAGGCAGCTCAAATGCAGATGTTTCAGCCTAGCTCAGTGCTTTCTGTGGTAGTGGGGCAGCCAGCAGAAAATACAGAGCGTAGGGGTTGGTAATGTTTTCTAGTTGCGCCATGTTTGGCTAAGTGTTCTGTCAATCATTGAGGCATTAAGTCACTGCAAAATCTATGGGTAGAGCTCGAACATTCATGCCCCTTGGGTGCTGCCATAGATTTACATTTCCCCCTCATAACTTAACCTAATGTTCTGACTTGGTGGTGTACATATGGCCTTTAGGCTGTTTTACATAAATGTCATCGAATATTGTACGAGCTTTCATTGTTTGCTTATATGCCCCAAAAACATTGGGGGGGGGGGGGGGGGGTTGCCCCACCAAGATTTACAAGCTAAAATCACCACTGCAAATGTAACTATCACATGATGCACCAAAACTCATGAATTACAGTCACTCCACAGGTCAGTGCACACTGCAACATAATGTTTGCTTTCTTTTTCTGTCTGGCCAAAATAGGAACTGAAAATTCTCCGGATGCAATGAGTGAACTCAGGGGAATCAAAATACTGAGACAGAGGGGAGTTTACATTGGGCTAAACCAAAAACAACCTCTTCTGCAGAAGACTGGTGGGAGCGAAGGAATGTGGTGTCTTGACCTGCTTTCAGGCACTGGAGGTGGCTATAGTCATCCTGCTATCTAGCGAGATTATTTGTCAAACGGCAGGTGTCATGAGGGCAACAAAAGTCCTAGCCTACTGAATGGATATTTGGTCACACATCATTCCTGGCAATGCTACAGGTAAGACAACATCACATTCTGAATTAATAAACCTATGCACTCAAATTACACTGGACAACAGTTACTTTAAGCCATGTATTGTATCTGTGTAGATATTGAAAGGAAACCTAGCAGCTCTTTGTCTCCTCTAATGTCTCTTACCTCATTAGCAGAGCTGGGTGGTAAAGTGTGAGAGGGAGCGAGTGCAGTGGAGGCATGACTGATCAGCATGAAAGGAGCGTTCTCATAGTCAAACACAATAATGGTTAGTATCAGCACCAGATTAGCCACAATTTGGACAATCATTGGCATCTTATCCCTGCTAATGTAAAAATGTCCACAACGTCACTGGCACAAAGCCTATTACATACACTAGATATAAATATAATATATTAATGGGTGGAGGGAACAGATGAACCATACTGTAATATTTCTGCAATAAATTAATAGAAATTACTAGCAGAAGGATGAGTCTTAGAAGGAAGGTCTGGTGCAGATATCAGCATATTTCTCTTGCTCAAAGCTAAAGAAATCATTTATTCTGGACAGACACCACGAGGCAGCCTTTCTGCATCTGTAAGATATAGAACTGCATTAGTATTTTTTTATATATTCTTTAACTTTGCAAAATAGTAATTTTTCATGTGCCCAATCTGAAGCGCTACACTTTTCTGGGTACATGGGGAACTTTGGGAAATGCATTCCATTAAAAACCAAGGCTGGAGATTTCTGAACATCCTCTGAGGAAAAAGAGTCCATCCTGAAAATGATAAGAATGCAACTACATTTTGACAAAGTTCTGTTTGCCAAATGTCCAACCCACTGCAGATAATAAACTGACTTTAAAACATTATTTAGTAAGTATTTCAAAGCATAAGGACATAGAGAAAGAGAGACTCCTCTTAGCCTTCCCCTGAGACCAGGGTCTCCAACAGTCATACCTACCTTCTCTCTACAATAATAACCCATCTCTTAAAGCTGCCTTTCAGAATGTATGTTATTGCAATTACTAAACTGTCCGTAACACAGCTTTACATTTATTTATGTTTTATTTATCTGTTATTTTACCAGGTAAGTTGACTGAGAGCACATTCTCATTTGCAGCAACAATCTAGGGAATAGTTACAGGGGAGAGAAGGGGATGAATGAGCCAATTGCAAACTGGGGATTCTTAGGTGACCGTGATGGTTTGAGGGCCAGATTGGGAATTTAGCCAGGACTTTGGGGTTAACACCCCTACTCTTACAATAAGTGCCATGGGATCTTTAATGACCTCAGAGAGTCAGGACACCCGTTTAACATCACATCTGAAAGACTACACCCTACACAGGGCAATGCCCCAGGCATCACTGCCCTGGGGCATTGGGATATTTTTTTTAGACCAGAGGAAAGAGTGCCTCCTACTGGCCCTCCAACACCACTTCCAGGAGCATCTGGTCTCCCATCAAGGAACTGACCAGGACCAAACCTGCTTAGCTTCAGAAGCAAGCCAGCAGTGGTATGCAGGGTGGTGTACATGTCATCTAGATGTCAATGGGGTGGTAGGGTAGCCTAGTGGTTAGAGTGTTGCACTAGTAACTGGAAGGTTGCAAGTTCAAACCCCTGAGCTGACAAGGTACAAATCTGTCGTTCTGCACCTGTACAAGGCAGTTAACCCACTGTTCCTAGGCTGTCATTGAAAATTATAATTTGTTCTTAACTGACTTGCCTAGTTGAATAAAGGTAAAATAAAAAAATAAAAAACAGAGCCTTCTAGAATAGCACATGGGACATATGGGTTGCGCCATGACACCCACCATCTCAGATTGTTCTGAAATCATTTCTGTAGTTAGAAACAGAGAAGATTAGCATTCCCGCAACATTATTTTGTTGAAGTATAATTTGATCTCTGAGAAATTAAGCTAATTGATTGCATCCAAATTGGCCATGTATTAAATTGGTTCTGACCACTAGTGTGTGTGTGTACATATGTGTTTGTGAGTATGAGGTGTAATAACTTGTGTATGTGCATACCTGTTTCTTGTTCTTGTGTGTGCATAACCTGTTTTGAGTTCAGAGCACACTAGTTCTTAGAGTGTACAGTTGTACCATTATATCTGAAGCATACGAATGGAGCAACGCCATTTTTGACATGCCTGGGCAAGTAACAAAATTAACGACAGCTAACTCGGCACATTAAACATGAAATACAAAATCGTCACATTTCACAACATACCTGCATGGATTGGATATAAATACAAAGCAAAAGTTACTGCTTCAGTCTGGACTCCATACAAGTATATTTGCCTGATAAAAGACAAAAGACAGTGCAGAAAACCCATTAAAAAAATCATTTTTAAAACTTACGACATCTGCACCTGAAAGAGACCCTCTCCCGCTACAAAGCTAACGATAGTTATTCTAGCCCTGCAAAGTTGCACTCGAACACTATCCCCAATCACAGAAAAATGTATTCATATAAACAGTAATGCAACACTAAATCAGTGATGATATAACTTCTGCTTGTCTTTTCTTGTGAATTTGTGAACCTGTGCATTCAAAAGACCGGAGCATACATGACACATACCTCTCTTCATCACGCTCTGAGCAAACTGAGGAGTAGCATGGCTCCCGTTGATGACATCACAGCATCAACACAATTTAGAAAATAAATTCAATAAAATAATTCACTCTTGAAAGTAATGTAATACATCTTAAAATAACCTTAAAATAATACATTAAAATAAATGTGAGGGATTTTCGGTGAAATACACTGGCAACAATTTAATTACGCTTTTTTGCCAACATTTACTGACACAAGCCATATGGGTGTTGAGCATTTATAAATTCAGCAGTTATTCTGCGCTCTCTGGCACACTCAGACAAGAGTGCTCTGAAATCGGAGTAGATTGCCAGACTGAATTTACGAATGCACCCAAAATGTTTATTTGCATAGTGGAGTATTTTGTTAAGACATGTAGCTTGCTAGCAAGGTAAATAATAAAGCATAATCCCAACTCATGACGTTACTACCCTGCATGAATCTGCAGATAGCTAACTAACCAGGTTCAATGTTAGCTAGCTAACATTAGGCTATAACCAGCTAAGAAAATTAGAAACGTGATATCTGAAAATGAAGCTAAGTTGACTACGTATCTTACCCGTCCATATGCATGGCTGGACGCTTCTCCCTTTTTGTCATGGATGACATAGTTGCCCTTAGTTTGAAGATGTAATCTGGAGACAGGTGTTTTTTCTATCTCTTTAGCTTTCATACTCGAGCCTGTGGATTTCTGAACATAACGTGCCATAACAAATGGAGGTATTTTGGATATAAAAATAATCTTTATGGAACAAAAGGAACATTTATTTTGTAACTCGGAGTCTCGCGAGTCTTTTTTTGAGAGACCATGCTCTTCTAATGGCAAGCATAAGGGCATAAACAATTCTAGCTCCCATGATGCAATTCCAATGGATTCCACTTGGTGTCAGTCTATGTTCAAGGTTTCAGGCTTATGACTTGAAAAACGAATAAGAAATAACCGTTTCTCAACCTCTTGAAGCTAGGGGGCACTATTTTTATGTTTGGAAAACTAACGTTCCCAAAATAAATGGCCTATTTCTCAGGACCAGATGCTAGAATATGCATATAAAAAAACAGACAACTGTTGGAACTTAGCCTATGTGAACGTTCCCTAGGCGATAACCTAGCTCTGCCCAGTTGCATAGGTTCTGGAGTATCTGACTCGCCCTCATTCTCAAGGGAGCTCGGGTGACTTCGGATCCTCTCAGAAAAACAGCCTTTGAGGACATCCTTCAAAGATTCCTTAAAAATTAAGCTAGCCACTGCGGATGAACGAGTGTGACCTAGGCCAGACCTCCTCTCACTCCTGCGTTCCCTTAAGCGTCAATCAATTCTAATGGTGAGGGCAATGAGGGAATCGAGGTCAAACCGGGATTTCCCAAGCAGCTAGCTCATCTTTTACCACTTCAGATAATCCGTGAAAAAGGTATCGAAAAGAGACTCCGGATTCCAGGCACTCGAAGGCCAATGCGCGAAAGTAAACAGCATAATCCGCCACAGTACGGGTGTCTTGACGTAATTCAATACGTTTTCGGGCTCTTTCCTTGCGTCTAACACCTTCTTCACCTCTGCCATGAAATACTCCAGATGATGACAAATGTTGGATTGTGGCTCCCAAACTGCCTTAGCCCAAGAGAGCGCCCTTCTCGACATTAGCGTAATAATTATATACGCTAACTTTGATCAGTCCGAAGCAAACGAAGATTGCTGTAGCTCAAAAATAAGAGTACTGAGAAAGAGAACCCTGGCAGTTACCAGGATCCCCAGAATATCGCTCTGGAGGAGGTAAACTGGGTTCTCGGGGAGCCGGAGTAGGCTGTACAAACTCAGCACTCATAGGGAAAACGTTACTGGGTGGTTGGGTGTTCTCAGAGGTGGTAGGCTGCCTATGAGCTAACTCCCTGGTTTCTCCATAATAGCCTTAAACCTTTGGTCGTGGCATTCCGTCAGGGAACGAAGCCCTTCCAAAAGGTCCAGTAGTAACTTTTCATGCCTCCCAATGGTGGGTCAAAAACCAGTTCAGAGTCCAAGAGGTACAGCGTGGCAGGCAGGCAGGCTCGAGGGCAGGCAGAATGGTCAGGCAGGCGGGTACGGAGTCCAGAAAACAGGCAAGGGTCAAAAACCGTGGTTAGAACCAAAGAAAGAGAACTGCTCCTTAAAGTAACTACCTTTGGCCTTCCGGATAACCTGAGTGCATTTATTTCTCCCTTGCCTGAACGAGAGCCAGTCAACCTGAGTATGAGTATGCCGAGCCTTTCGCTAAATGCAATTATTGAGGTGGAGTAACTCTGCAAGATCAGGGGCTTAACCTATTATTAATTCTCATTTTATTTATGTGTGCGTGTTTGTTTACAATACCACTGAAACTATAAAAAAAAGGTCCAAGAGCTTGACAGAGGAGATCAAGCTGAATCTATACCAATTTAAAGAGGCCAGGTAATGAAGGAAGTCTTGCTCATTAAAGTGTTTTAACAAGCGTCTATAACAAATCAGGACAGATCATTTCACTGAGCAGCCAATATGAACACAGGCTGTGAAACAGTGATCACTAAGGTCAGTACAGAAAACACCAGACTGATACCTATCAGGATGATTTGCGGGGATAACATCGAGGACAGTAAACTTTTATGGGTGTTTGGAGTCTTACCTTGTGGGATTGGTAATAATCTGACACATTGTTTGTGAGTCCAATTGTTTTAAAACTTGGTCAGGAGTTTTAAGCATGTCCCAGTTTAGGTCACATAGCAGGACAAATTCAGACTTAGTGTATGGGGCCAGGAGAGAGCTTAGGGCAAGTAGGGTACAGGCTGGTGCTGATGTTAGGACGATAACACACAGCAACAGTCAAAGAACCTACAGTTGAAGTCGGAAGTTTACATACACCTTAGCCAAGTACATTTAAAGCCAGTTTTTCACAATTCCTGACATTTAATCCTAGTAAAAATTCCCTGTCTTAGGTCAGTTAGGATCACCACTTAATTTTAAGAATGTGAAATGTCAAAATAATAGTAGAGAGAATGATTTATTTCAGCTTTTATTTCTTTCATCACATTCCCAGTGGGTCAGAAGTTTTACATACACTAAATTAGTATTTGGTAGCATTGCCTTTAAATGGTTTAACTTGGGTCAAACGTTTCGGGTATCCTTCCACAATATTCCCACAATAAATTGGGTGCATTTTGGCCCATTCCTCCTGACAGAGCTGGTCTAACTGTGTCAGGTTTGTAGGCTTCCTTGCTCGCCCACAAATTATCTATAGGATTGAGGTCAAGTCTTTGTGATGGCCACTCCAATACCTTGAGTTTGCTGTCCATAAGCCATTTTTCCACAATTTTGGAAGTATGCTTGGGGTCATTGTCCATTTAGAAGACCCATTTGCAACCAAGATTTAACTTCCTAACTGATGTCTTGAGATGTTGCTTCAATATATATTCAATATATATATCCACATAATTTCCCTACCTCATGATGCCATCTATTTTGTGAAGTGCACCAATCCCTCCTGCAGCAAAGCACACCCACAACATGATGCTGCCACGCCCGTGCTTCACAGGTGGGGTGGTGTTCTTCAGCTTGCAAGAATCCCCCTTTTTCCTCCAAACATAACGATGGTCATTATGGCCAAACAGTTATATTATTGTTTCTTCAGACCATAGGCCATTTATCCAGAAAGTGTGATCTTTGTCCCAATGTGCTGTTGCAAACCATAGTCTGGCTGTTTTTATGGCGGTTTTGGAGCAATGGCTTCTTCCTTGCTGAGCGGCCTTTCAGGTTATGGCGATATAGGACTTGTTTTACTGTGGATAGAGATACTTTTGTACCTGTTTCCTCCAGCATCTTCACAAGGTCCTTTGCTGTTGTTCTGGGATTGATTCACACTTTTCGCGCCAAAGTCTGTTCATCTCTAGGGGACAGAACGTGTCTCCTTCCAGAGCGGTATGACGGCTGTGTGGTCCCATGGTGTTTATACTTGCGTACTATTGTTTGTACAGATGAACGTGGTACCTTCAGAGATTGGATATAGCTCCCAAGGATGAACCAGACATGTGGAGGTCTACAATTTTTTCCCTCATGTTTTGGCTGATTTCTTTTCATTTTCCCATGATGTCAAGCAAAGAGGCACTGAGTTTGAAGGTAGGTTTTGAAATACATCCACAGGTACACCTCCAATTGACTCAAATTATGTCATTTAGAAGCTTCGAAAGCCATGTCATTTTCTGGAATTTTCCAAACTTCTGACCCACTGCAATTGTGATACGGTGAATTATAAGTGAAATAATCTGTCTGTAAGCAATTGTTGGAAAAATTGCTTGTGTCATGCACAAAGTAGATGTTCTAACCGACATTCCAAAACTATAGTTTGTTAACAATAAATTTGTGGAGTGGTTTAAAAACAAGTATTAATGACTCCAACCTAAGTGTATGTAAACTTCCGACTTCAACTGTATTTAAAAGTTTAATGCTTAAAACCAGCAAATAAAATTGTTTGGGGACAGACTTGGTGGAGACAACCGAGCACTGAATGTGTTCCTTGGTAAAGATTACAACTCCATCACCTTTGGAAGATCTGTCTAGCTGTAAAAGGTTATAAACAGAAAGGTTAACATCAGTGTTCAAAACGCTCTTTCTTAACCCCGCCTCAGTAATGACCAACACATCTGGATTGGAGCTGTGAAACCACACTTTCAATTTATCCACTTTAGGTAATAAGCTTCTAGTGTTAACGTGCAGAAAACCCAGGCTTTTACGAGAGTAGAAATCAGTGGAACTGATATCAGTGCAAAAGTCAGAATTGGGGCGAGCAACAGTAGATGGGCCAGGGTGTACATGCCCATTTCCAGATATCATCAACCGTAATACAATCGAGGCACGGCAGAGGACAGGAATAGCTCTGCAAGTGTTGATTTGAATGTACAGTGGATGGCAACAAGATCATATTTTTACAGCAATTTCATCAGGTAACATGAATACGATGTGAGGACCGTGTAACCAATAGAGTCAGATTCCAGAGTGTTGGAATTAACATAGTCTGTCCCACGGTTGGGTAAACAAGTAAATTCATAGTCAACAAAGCACGCAGGAGTCATGAGACAAATAGCAAAATGCACAAAAAAATATATACAACGACTTGGGCCTAGCCATTGTAAGTTCAGAGTCACTCGCCCCAACAGTGCCTGTGTGCTGGGGGTTAGCGAAAACTCAGGAGAGAGGGGGGAGTACCTGTACCAGATGGGGAGACAAGCCAGAACAGACGGTGAACAGATTGCCAGGTGGAATCCAAGCAGCAGTGCAGCAGGCAAAGGGAGTAGATATCACACCCACTTGTGAGAAGCTTTTATTTCTGGGGGCAGATTTCTTGTAGAAAATGCCAGTGGTTGGTTTCTGAACGGCGAGAGAGGGCTTCAAAGGCCTGTGAATTTGGGTGGGGTAGCCTGTGAGTCTCCTGCTATTTGTTGAGCTCAAAGGCTTCGACACATCTCACTTCACTCCTCCGTGCTAATTGAAGTTGTATCTGGTCTGTCTCAGTTCCAGGTTGGATGTTGACCTCAGGTCTCTACTGTTTGTTTGCCAGAGCACCCTCTGTATAGCTTGGGAAAAGGAATCCTTGGTAGTAGTAATCCTTCCAGGTAATTTTGTCCATAATTCATTTTAGGTTTGGAGTTGTGATCTGGAGTATTTTTTGTTAACCATGCAAGTCAGTTAAGAACAAATTCTTATTTGCAATGACGTCCTACACCGGCCAAACCCGGGTAACGCTGGGCTAATTGTGCGTCGCCTTATGGGACTCCCAATCACAGCCTGTTGTAATACATCCTGAATTTGAACCAAGGTGTCTGTAGTTATGCCTCTAGCACTGATGCAGTGCCTTAGACCTCTGCTCTCGAGCCCTATGACGTGGAGGGTAGCATCCTGTTTATGCCTGAACAGACAGACAGCTCATCTCTAAGTCATCCATTGTGTTCATCCAATGTGTGGATGACAGTTTTAATATAGATAACAAAACATCCTGTAGTACCTCAAAACTTTCAAACAGCACTCTCCTTCAACAGTGGAGACCTACTGACCATAACGTTTTATGATCTGGTGCGATACACCATTGGCATAACTTTCAACATAGGGAGCTGATGCAGGGATTCAAGGTTGGCTGCTTGCTGTCCTGGATGATAATACCCTCTGGACAACTGGGGTATCAATCTCTCTCTGCCGTCTGGCAGAAGTAAAGTCTGCAATCTTCTCGTCGACGCATCGACTTGCTGCCGTCATGGAGTTCTTTCAAGGCCTCGGCAAGGAGAGGGGGAGAAAGAACCCAGGAGGGATTTGTCTAGTGGTTGGACCAGAATCAGGATGAGGATGCTGAACATAGAAAACAAAACACAAACTAGCATTCAGATGTTCTTTGTCAGAGATAGAAACAGAGTTTTAGTTCCAATGACTCGTTTCTCTTTGAAACGTGCGTGGTTCACTGGGTTTCTATTTTATATGGGATCTACTCCGAACTAGAACATTATGAGTAGTCTCAAACTGGTTCCATAGATAGAGCACATTACTTTGGGCTGTCGGCCAACTAGCTGTTTTAGCTGATTAATTTGCTCACCATTAGTTAATTGACCCCCAGATTTTAAATGATTAGGAAGTAATTCCAAACTTACGACTTCAAATTCCCCTTAACAGACTAACGTTGCCTTCCTCTCAACACATTTAAGTGCTTTAAGTCTTCCTACTTCTCACCTGAGCATCATTCTGTCGTTCTACTTAAGGGCAGGCTCTTTCCTCCCTCCCTCCCTCCCTGGTAGCATGATAACCTTCCTGAAACACTATGGAAATTACAAAACTTGATTAATTTACCTGGAAGATGCTTTTTACTGCACATTCATACACCTGATAGATAGGATGCAGTTCTCCTCCATCCCTCTATTGTGCTAACTTATTATCATGGCCTACAAGGTCAAGCTGCTGAGGTAATGTAGTAGAAGCTACAGTTTGTCGTTCCCCTTCCCATTCAGGCAAATAGATAATAAAGTCAACAGTTTTTTGCAGTAGGAGAAATGCCATGCACACCATCATTCCTGCTATATTATAATTAGCCGATCTGTCATCCCATAAATAAACCTGATCAATGCTCTGAGAGAAACGACAGAGAGAGAGAGCAGGTGGGGAGGGGGAGATAATTAATGAAACAAGCTAAATGGCTCCCTTGCCATCTCAACTTGTTCAAATCAAACCAAATCAAATTTTATTTGTCACATAAACATGGTTAGCAGATGTTAATGCGAGTGTAGCGAAATGCTTGTGCTTCTAGTTCCAACAATGCAGTAATAACCAACAAGTAATCTAACTAACAATTCCAAAACTACTCTCTTATACACAGTGTAAGGGGATAAAGAATATGTACATAAATATATATGAATGAGTGATGGTACAGAGCAGCATAGGCAAGATACAGTAGATGGTATCATTGGGGGCCAAGCTTAACAGTTTTGAGTACAGTATATACATATGAGATGAGTATGTAAACAAAGTGGCATAGTTAAAGTGGCTAGTGATAAATGTATTACATAAGGATGCAGTAGATGATATAGAGTACAGTATATATGTATGCATATGAGATGAATAATGTAGGGTATGTAACATTATATTAGGTAGCATTGTTTAAAGTGGCTAGTGATATATTTTACATCATTTCCCATCAATTCCCATTATTAAAGTGGCTGGAGTTGAGTCAGTGTGTTGGCAGCAGCCACTCAATGTTAGTGGTGGCTGTTTAACAGTCTGATGGCCTTGAGAAAGAAGCTGTTTTTCAGTCTCTCGGTCCCAGCTTTGATGCACCTGTATTGACCTCGCCTTCTGGATGATAGCGGGGTGAAGAGGCAGTGGCTCGGGTGGTTGTTGTCCTTGATGATCTTTATGGCCTTCCTGTAACATCGGGTGGTGTAGGTGTCCTGGAGGGCAGGTAGTTTGCCCCCGGTGATGCGTTTTGCAGACCTCACTACCCTCTGGAGAGCCGTGCGGTTGTGGGCGGAGCAGTTGCCGTACCAGGCAGTGATACAGCCCGCCAGGATGCTCTCGATTGTGCATCTGTAGAAGTTTGTGAATGCTTTTGGTGACAAGCCGAATTTCTTCAGCCTCCTGAGGTTGAAGAGGCACTGCTGCGCCTTCTTCACGATGCTGTCTGTGTGAGTGGACCAATTCAGTTTGTCTGTGATGTGTATGCCGAAGAACTTAAAACTTGCTACCCTCTCCACTACTGTTCCATCGATGTGGATAGGGGGGTGTTCCCTCTGCTGTTTCCTGAAGTCCACAATCATCTCCTTAGTTTTGTTGACGTTGAGTGTGAGGTTATTTTCCTGACACCACACTCCGAGGGCCCTCACCTCCTCCCTGTAGGCCGTCTCTTCGTTGTTGGTAATCAAGCCTACCACTGTTGTGTCGTCCGCAAACTTGATGATTGAGTTGGAGGCGTGCGTGGCCACGCAGTCGTGGGTGAACAGGGAGTACAGGAGAGGGCTCAGAACGCACCCTTGTGGGGCCCCAGTGTTGAGGATCAGCGGGGTGGAGATGCTGTTGCCTACCCTCACCACCTGGGGGCGGCTCGTCAGGAAGTCCAGTACCCAGTTGCACAGGGCGGGGTCGAGACCCAGAGTCTCGAGCTTGATGACGAGCTTGGAGGGTACTATGGTGTTGAATGCCGAGCTGTAGTCGATGAACAGCATTCTCACATAGGTATTCCTCTTGTCCAGATGGGTTGAGAATCTCACTTCGAAAAGTACCCTCTTAAGCCAGCCCCACCCATCTCTTTAAGGATTCACATGAGGTCATGTGCTAAAGACTAAAAGTGGTAGTAGCCTACAATAAGGAAAAATTCCAGGTAAGTGGACAGTGTCCATATTAGATGACACTTACCCAGATACACTTGTCTAAATTGATGGGTCATGTAAAAGAAATGCTATAATGTTTTATTGATGGATAGCCAGGGGCACAATATATCAATATTTTGCTAAGTGGGTGGTCTCTACAGAGGTGTAAACTTTACAGCCAAATGGTTACTTGCATAGTAGCAATAGAAATAGTGTAAATATAAATAAAATATACAGTATGTACACAAACAATATCAATAGTGATAGACGAGGTACTTATATGCATACCAATTTGGGGTAAAGTGGCTGAGCAGCAGGACAACAACAAAAATAGCAGCGTATGGTGTGTGTGTTAGGAGAGAGTCATGTGAATAGAGGCACTGCAGATAGTGCTGTTGACTGTTCCATCCAAACCACGCATGAACAAGGGAATCTATATTCGGAGAGCCTGTTTCTGTCCTGCCCTTGGCTTTGGTGCAGGGCATGTGATGTCCATAGCCTCTTCGTCGCAAAACTCCCTGATCTTGTCAAAAAGATAGTTTGTCTAGCTGTGTCCAGGTGGTGTTTTTACAGGCAGACCATCTATGGGAGGAAGGATGCCAGCGTTGTGCAGCAGCTGAAACCTAGTCCCAGCAGTCCGAACGCTCCTTGGCAACAACACCAGGCCCCGGAGCATCGAAGCTGTAAAACAGGGAATTACAAAAAAAATCGGAAGACATTGCAACATCAATTCACCTCCCAAGTTCAGGTAAAAAATACATTTTTTTTGTATCTGAAGTGCTGGTACTGCTTGATCTGTGGCAGCGGCCTGAAGTACAGAGTCAGGTGTTGTTGCCAGCCATAGCTTTCCACCAGCACTGTACCATCCTCCAGTCCAAGCAGCCGTGGGATGTTGACCCCTGTCACAGTGCTGGTGTTGTGAAGGACAGTAATCTCAGATAAAGTGTTCACTCTGGTCTTCAAGAGCGCTGCTTGATGAGGCCAAAGTACCCCACAGGGGCAAACTTTGTGTGGCCTGTGATCAGGAAGTGAAGGTCCAGATTGTGGTAGAGCTTGTGCATGGTCCACCAGGCACAATACCAGAGCACAAACTTGTTCTTGTTTTGGCCACTGCAGTTACGATAATTCAGGTCCACACGTGTTTTCCCAACTCCGTAGTTGGTGAAGAAACGGTGCATGTAGTTGATGACTTCGCTGCTGCCTTTGCTTGTTTGAGGTACCTCTCTTTTTGATGAATGTATGACTGGCAGATTAGAGTCAGGCGTGTTCCACTAATTAATGCTGAAAGACAAATTTCATAAATATTTTAGCATTATTACACAATAGATGCGAAATAGCATTTTGAGAACATCACTACACACAGTTCATATAGGTAATGTTAGCTACTGTAGCTAGCCAGCCATCTAACATCAGCTGGCTAGCTAACAGTAAGCTTTAACTAAACGATTGTCATATCTAGCTAAAGTTAACCAATGCGTTCAATGATAGCTAGCTAACATTAGGCTGTAACTAGTAATGCAAAATGGCATTCTGAGAGAACATCACGTTACACACTTCATACACATAAGTTAATGTTAGCTAGCAAGCCAGCCACCTAACCTCAGCTAACATTAGCTATCAAAAAGTTAGCTTTAACTTGGGATCTTTTGTTGTTTAGACATGTCATGTTAACATTAGCTAGATTAGCTAGCTAAAAAATGAACTATAATCCCAATCCACATTGTAACGTTACTAGTAATACAAACCGATTGTGACAGCAAGTGTAACGGATGTGAAATAGCTAGCTAGTTAGCGGTGGTGCGTGCTAAATAGCGTTTCAATCGGTGACGTCACTTGCTCAGAGACCTTGAAGTAGTAGTTCGCGACAAGGGCCGCGGCTTTTGTGGAGCGATGGGTAACGATGCTTCGAGGGTGACTGTTGTTGATGTGTGCAGAGGGTCCCTGGTTCGCGCCCGGGTATGGGCGAGGGGACGGTCTAAAGTTATGCTGTTACACAAGCTACAGTTAAACAAATAATGTTAGGTTCATTGTTAGTTAGCAAGCCAACAATGGAACTCCAGCAAGCTTTAGCTTGCAATGAAAACAACTTTCTGACAAAATTAGAAACGTACAATATCTGAATCTGTAGCTAGATTCTTACCTGTATACATGGATAAAAACTTAAATGCAGACTGCAACCCCTTTTATAAGACATCCTGTGTTGTTTCTGTTTAGTTTGCACAGCTTGTTTGGCCCGTTGTGTTCCACTGATTTCAAAAGGTGTTATGAAATGAGAGTCAGCATTGCATGGCACGATCGTCGTCCAGAAAGTAGTTCATCACAACTTTTTCCAACTGACCTTTGTCGATAGCACCTGAGAAATTCAGAGCAGCAATGCTATTGAGCGCAGTAGCAACATATTTGCAGTTCTCCATGGCTAACATAATATCTTCAGATAAAACAAGATGCAACACCACAGACCAATCCATATTCATCTCTCAGCATGTCCAGCCCACTCATTATCTCAGCCAATCATGGCTAGAGGGAAGGTTGCTCCCCTTTTTCTGTGGCTAAAAACAACTCGTAATGTAACAATTTTATTTGTATTCATATTTACACATTTTTATAAAAACTTTTTTTTACGTTCAAAAGGCTCTCCTGTCAAGTCGTGACTTGGGATATACGCCTAGTTTCCTGAATCGGGTCACAATTGTATTGCAATAGTTTTAGCCGAGTATTCACAGTCTGTGTCTAAGTTTTAGTACATACTGTATACTACTCCATTCGTCCAAGACTATCTCCTCCTGAATATCTTCCTTCCAAGATTTCAGTTTTAATAAAAAATAAAAAACGTTTTCTAGGAATGTCATATTTTGCAATGAGGTCTTCAATTGACATAAAAATACCTTCTTTATACAGGTCTCGAACTTTCTTTAAACCCTTGCTGGCCCATAGTTGGAAACCCAGATCAGCTCTCCCAGGAGTGAAACTGTGGTTTCCCCAGATAGGACTAACATATGACAAAGAATGTGTTTCATCAAGGAACTTCCGCACCTCATACCAAACGTTGATCATATTAAAAACAAAGGGAATTAAAAAAAATGTGTGTCTTGATATCAGCTGGGTAAAAGTAGAGGTTAAGGGGTAATTTGGGTACAACTGAAGACATTGCAATCTCCATCCAGGATAATACAGGATAATACATAGCAGTGTGAACCTGAGCTGTCCAGTAGTACCACTGGATATTTGGCAAATGGAGCCCCCCTCTGTCATATGGTAGGTACAATAAGGACAAGCGAACTCTGCAATGTCTGTTTTTCCAGATAAATATAGTGAACATATTTGTAACCCTTGTAAAAGAGGGATTGTGGCGGCGGCAAGGGACTTTTCTGAAATAGATACAATAGTTTTGGGAGGACATTTGTTTTCAGAATGTTAATCCGGCCAATTAAAGATATAGGTAAATATGACCAATCGATTGAATCTACGACACGGTCATAGTGAGTTGAGACTGGCACAATATGAACGCCGAGATAAGCATTCCGTTGACTTTTTTTTTAGTGCAGAGGTGTAGGTCTAGGTCTTTCCTCCTCGTTTAGCATCATAATTTTGGATTTTTAATGATTTATTTTGTATCCCGAGAACACTCCAAACTCTTTGATTAGGTCCAGAAGTGCGGGTATGGAATTGCACAGGTCTGTAAGAAACAAAATTACATCGTCTGCATAAAGGGCAATTCGATGTTCCATCTGATATATTTTGATACCTGAAATATTGGGGTGGGACCTAACCGCTATGCTAGAGGCTCAATGGCTAGGATAAACAGGAGAGGAGAAAGAGGGCAGCCAGGCCAAGAACCACTGCCGATGTCATAAGGTTTAGATACCGTATTAGTAGTAAGGATCTCTGCAGTGGGATTTGTATATAGTATCTTTATCCAATTACAAAAGCTCTCACCAAAACGAGTTAACACTTCAAAGAGCTAGGGCCACTCAACCCTGTCGAAGGCCTTTTCTGCATCCCACGACATGAAGAACATCTAGTACTCTCCTAATGTTATGAAATCCTTGACAACATTGAATAAAGCCATTTTGGGTTCTACCCACCACATCCGGGAGAAAACCCTCCAACCTCCTCGCAAGTGCTTTACAAGGAACCTTAGTGTCAGAATTCAAAAGTGAAATAGCACGATAGGAATCACATTTGGTATGCAGCTTTCCGGGTTTTAGGAGCAGAGTGATCAGAGCGTCTGCTAAATGACTTAAATGTAAATGTAAATGTAAAGAAGGGGGCAGGAGACCATTTTCGCAAGATTCCAAAAAGGGGAGTGTACAGATTGAAGAACAATCTCTTGTAGATGTCAATGGGCTGCCCTCCCCACCCTCATACTATCATACTATCAATTGCATTGGAAAGTTCCTCCACAGTCAGCTCAGCATTAAGAATATCCTTAGATTAAAGTTTCCCAATATTTCAGATCAATCTATCTAAAAAGCTTGCCTGGGTATCAGTTTTAGGAGGATTTTATTGATTTATTTCATCTTTATTTAACCAGGTAGGCAAGTAGAGAACAAGTTCTCATTTACAACTGCGACCTGGCCAAGATAAAGCAAATCAGTGCAACAAACAACAACACAGTTACACATGGAATAAACAAACACAGTCAATAACACAATAGAAAAGTCTATATACAGTGTATGCAACTGAGGTAAGATAAGGGAGGTAAGGCAATAAATAGGCCATAGTGGCGAAATAATTACAATTTAGCAATTAAACACTGGAGTGATATATGTGCAGATGATGAATGTGCAATTAGAGATACTGGGGTGCAAAGGAGCAAAACAATATCAGTATGGGGATGAGGTAGTTGGATGGGCTATACATATACTCTGATACATATATTTTTTCATAAAAGGATTTACAGGTATTGTTTATCTCCCGAGGGTCTACCACCATAGCTCCGCATGCATCCTGAATTGAATTGATTTCTCTCTCTGCTTGCTGCTGTTTGATTCGCCAGTCCAACAGCTTCCCAGCTTTTTCACCCTGGTCATAATATGATTGTCATGGTTTTCCTCCTCTTCGTCTGAAGAGGTGTAGCATGGATCGGACCAAGATGCAGTGTGGTAAGTGTTCATGATGTTTATTTTTTAAAGACAAACCGAACACTAAAATACAAAAACAGTAAACGTAACGTGAATAACCGAAACCGAAAACAGTAACGTGTGGTGAACAAACACAGACACGGAAACAAACATCCCCAAACAAACAGTGAAACCCAGGCTACCAAAGTATGATTCTCAATCAGAGACAACTAATGACACTTGCCTCTGATTGAGAACCATACTAGGCCCGAAACATAGAAATCCACAAATCATAGAAAAACAAACATAGACTGCCCACCCCAACTCACGCCCTGACCATACTAAATAACGACAAAACAAAGGAAATATAGGTCAGAACGTGACAGTATCCCCCCCAAAGGTGCGGACTCCGGCCGCAAAACCTGAACCTATAGGGGAGGGTCTGGGTGGGAGTCTGTCCACGGTGGCGGCTATGGCGCAGGACGTGGACCCCACTTCACCACAGTCTTTCTCCGCCTCATTTTCCGCCTCCGTGGCCTCCTGATCACGGCAAACTCGCTGCCGACCTCGGACTGGGGACCCTAGAAATGGGTCCCAAATGGACGGGAGATTCGGACAGCGCCGGGGTGAAGGATGACTCCGGCAGCGCCCGGACGAATAGGCGGGAGACTCTAGCAGCTCTGAACAGACGGGAGCACCTGTAGGGAGGAGACGGAGAGACAGCCTGGTGCGTGGGGCTGCCACAGGACCCACCAGGCTGGAGAGACCTCCAGGAGGCTTGGTGTTAGGTGGCACCTGAAGGACCGGGCTGTGGGGGAGCACTGGAGCTCTGGTGCGCAGCCTTGGCACCACTCCCCCAGGCTGGATAATTACTCTAGCACGGACCCTCCAGAGTGCAGGCACAGGTTGAACCGGGCTGCGGGTAAGCACAGGAGATCTAGTGTCTACTACGCTCACATCTCCCTTCGGCTCCACTCCCACATTTGCCCGGCACGAGCGGGGCGCAGGCATGGGATGCACTGCACCCTCCGAGCGCCCCGGAGACACAGCACACAGAGCCGGCGCAGGATACCCTGGACTGAAACGGCATACCGGCGTCCAGACATGCTGAGCAGGCACCATACGATAGCCACGGTAAACAAATAGACGGGAGATTCCGGCAACACCCGACAGGCGGGAGACTCCGGCAGCTCTGGAGTGAAGGGCGATTCCGGCAGCGCCGGAGTAATATACGACTCTGGCAGCTCCTGACTGATAGGCGGCTCTGGCAGCTCCTGACTGACCGGCGGCTCTGGCAGCTCAGGACAGACGGGCGACTCTGGCAGCTCAGGACAGACGGGAAACTCTGGCAGCTCAGGACAGACGGGCGACTCTGGCAGCTCAGGACAGACTGGCGACTCTGGCAGCTCAGGACAGACGAGACTCTGGCAGCACTGGGCAGGAGAAAGACTCTGGCAGCGCAGGCGGGAGCACCTGTAGGGAGGAGACGTAGAGAAAGCCTGGTGCGGGGGGATGCCACCGGAGGGCTTGTGCGTGGAGGTGGCACCGGATAGACTGGACCGTGACGGCGCACTGGAGGTCTCGAGCACCGAGCCTGCCCAACCCTACCTGGCTGAATGCTCCCCGTAGCCAGGCCAGTGCGGCGAGGTGGAATAGCTCGCACTGGGCTGTGCTGGCGAGCCGGGGACACCATGCGTAGACTGGTGCCATGAGGAGAAGCACTGGAGACCAGATGCGCTGAGCCGGCTTCATGGCACCTGACTCGATGCCCACTCTATCCGGCCGATACGAGGTGCTGCTATGTACCGCACCAGGCTATGCCTGCGCACCGGGGACACCGTGTGCCTCACGGCATAACACGGTGCCTGCCCGGTCCCTCTCTCTCCACGGTGAGCACGGGGAGTTGGCTCAGGTCTCCTACCTGACTTAGCCACATTCCCGTGTGCCTCCGCCAATACATTTTTGGGGCAGCCTCTCGGGCTTCCAACCGCGCTGCCTCCTCATACCACCGCCTCTCGGCTTTCGCTGCCTCCAGGTCTGCCGTGGGGCAGCGATACTCTCCAGCCTGTGCCCAGGGTCCCTTGCCGTCCAGAAACTCCTCCCATATCCAGGAGTCCTGAGATCGCTGCTGCTGCGCATTACCACGTTGCTTGGTCCTTTGGTGGTGTGTGCTTCTGTAACGTTTGTCGTTGGGAGAAAGAGAGGAGGACCAATGCGCAGCGTGGTAAGTGTTCATAGCTTTTAATCACGTACTAGAACACTGAACAAAACAGTAAATAACAAACGAACAGGCCTGTAAGGTGAAAGACAAAAACACTGAACAGGAAATAAGCATCCACAACTCAAAAGTGAAACCAGGCTACCTAGGTATGGTTCTCAATCAGGGACAACGGTTGACAGTTGACTCTAATTGAGAACCATACCAGGCCAAACACAGAAATCCCAAACCATAGAAAAAAGAACATAAGACAACCCACCCAACTCACGCCCTGACCATACTAAAGCAAAGATATAACAAAATAACTGAGGATCTGTGAAGTTAGTGAAGAAAATGTATCTCTCCAGAGTTTTAATTTTGTTTTCAAGTAATTTCATTTTTTGACTAGTATTTTTTAACTTGGAGCTGGTGAAATGTATAATTTGACTCCTTATGAAAGCTTTAAAGACGTCCCATCTAGTACAAGCTGAAGTCTGTGTTGTATTTTTTTAAAGTATAGGTCAATTTGCTGTCCAATATATTCTGTAAAACTTGTATCTCGCAACCATTTAGGTTGGAAGCGCCATTTTGGTGGGTCACCTACTAAATTACAATCGGAATATGTAAGAGATGCTGGAGCATGGTCAGAGATAAAAAAAATAGTTATTTCTGGAATAGGTCGGGTGAGTGCAAGAGTAACAGGAGTATTCCACATCATCTGGTTTCATTTCCTTCATAAAATTCTGTATGGTTTTCCTAGATTGGGTGTGGGAGTAGTTCGAACCTGATGTGCGATCTTTAACATGATCCAAAGTGCAATTACAATCTCCTGCAACAATATAATTATCTGGCAGTGTGGAAACAAATCGTTAAAGAATTTAGAGTCATCTTCATTGGGACCATACACATGAATTAAAATCAACTCCTCGGACAGCAAGGTACCCCGTATAATAATATATCTGCCTGCAGGATGACAAATTGTTTGCAATATCTGATATGGAATGGACTTATGGATAAGAATAATAACTCCCCTTGCATGGGAACTAACTGAGGCTGCAATGACCTGTCCAGGCCACCTCTAGCGTATCTTAGGAATGTCGCCAGATAATAGATGTGATTCTTGAAAAAATATGGTCTGTTTTAATCTACTTATTACCTGTTTTATTATGGCCATTTGATTTAATCCCCTACAGTTCCAGGATGTAAATTTAACCTTAACACTATGAGTTATCAAATTTACCAGGGACATAAGAGCACATTGGATCAGCCTAATATACCTCTGTTAACACCATAAACAAAAACACAAAGGACACTTTAAAGCACATCATTGTACAAAAACACATGTCTACCCATCAACCATGAACATGTGATTAACCCTCTTACCCCAAAGTCTCTAACAGACCTCCACCCTCCCCCTCTCAGTGACACTCCGTATAAGTTGCTCAACAGATCCACACACATGTGAGGAGCCGCCTGTGTATCTGCGTTTTTCCCCTCTCTGTACACCATCTGTCCTGTCACTTTTCATTACACTATATTGTGTTCACCATTCAACAAATAACCAAACAAAATACCAGGAGTGAGCCAGAATATAAGACCACTATGATCCAGACTCATAAAGGCCAAAATAAAACAAACCCGCACCAGGATGTTTCTGATGCATAAAACAAACAAAGGGCTACTTGTAAAAAAAAAAAAAAGAAGACTAGGCCTACTTATAAACTGGTCATGTTATTATATTTCAATAGACAGTGCTACTATGTTACTAGATACATTTCAACTTCAACTTCAAACTTTAAATACCTAATTAGACAAAACCGAACGCAACGGTTCGAAAAATTTCCAAAAATAGGTCAAAGTTTAACTGTACGTTGATATTGTCTCTTCTTCAGTGTCGCTCCACTTCCACATCTCTGCCTAGCTTCTCAAGAAACTGCTCTGCCTCGGCTGGTGTTTCAAAAATGTAGGAACGATCACCGTGGGAGACCCTCAGGCACGCTGGAGATTCCATACCTTGATAGCATTAGCCCTTAGCCGCTGCTTGACACTGTTAAAGCGTTTTTGCTGCTTGTGGACTTCCATGGAGAGATCTGTGAAGAACATAACTTGCTAATTATTGAAGAGTTCTCTCCCTTTCGCCCTGGCTGCATTCACCATGTGCGTCTTATCTTCATAGTTTAAGAACTTCATTACCAGAACCCTCGGGGGTGCGTTGGGGCCGGATCGTGGGCCAAAAATCCGATGAGCTCTCTCAATGATCAAAGGAGACGAGAGTGGTTCCATCTCCAGATCCTCGAGAAGCCACCACTCTAGGAATGAGCAAGCATCTCCCCCTCAGCGCCTTGAGGGATATGTACTAGTTCAATCTCCTGCTGCGGCCCTCTAAATCAACTAGTTTAGAAGTAAGCGATTCAACCTTTTCCTCAAGAGGGGTGGTTGTTGCCTACAGGGCTATAATGTTGTCTTTGGTTCCATAGATGCGTACCTCAGCCTGAGAGATTTGACCAGCACATTCTTTGACTTCCTTTTTAATGTTGTCCACTGCCGAGAGTACATTTTCGAATTTGATGGAGAATTCTGCATTCGTATCTTTGATGGCCTTGAGGATATCTTCAGAGCTAAATGGCACTGCATGCGTTTATCGCCTCAGTCCTGCTTCCACCACTAGCACATGAAGCTAGCACGGTGCCTTCGTCCTTAAACTTTCACTCGTTAAGTCTGGGTTTTTGGTGGGACTTTTCTTTGTCTGCATTGTTGGTTTTGGAAGCTAATAAACTATTACTGCCTTTCCTGGTACATTAAACTTAAGCATTAAGCTGAATGGAGTTCGGCGATTTTGTTGGGAATACAGGTATTACATTTATTGTAAAATGTTACTTTATTTTTTCTTAGAATGAAAAATAATGCTTTTTTGCCTATTCGTTGATGGAAATACCAGTTGATGTAAATACATTTGACTATAGGTTAATATAATATAATGTAGTAGAATTAAATTGGCGCTTGTGTATAATATACACTGGCTCTCCTCGTGAGAGCCAGTTTCACCATAGCGCTTGATGGGTTTTGCGACTGTACTTGAATAAACATTCAATGGACTTTCCCCAGATTGACTGACCTTCATGTCTGAAAGTAACGATGGACTGTCATTTATCTTTGCTTATTTGAGCTGTTCTTGCCATAATATCGACTTGGTCTTTTAACAAATAGGGTTATATTCTGTATACCACCCCGACCTTGTCACAACACAACTGATTGGCTCAAACGCATTAAGAAGGAAATAAATTCCACAAATTATCTTTTTACAAGGCACACTGTTAATTGAGATGCATTCCAGGTGACTACCTCATGAAGCTGGTTGAGAGAATGCCAAGAGTGTGCAAAGCTGTCATAAATTTTGTTATGCAGCCTAGGCGTACTGGTTGTATGAACAACTATCCCAGTCTGTTTTAACTAGGCTATTTCTTCCTCGACAAGCTGACCAATAGGATAGGTAAACTTTTCTAATATGGGGGATAGTAGATTGACATAGGCTAGTGATTTTGCTGTTCGTCACTCGTCCTGTTGGCTGATGAAAAGTAAATGTGGACGTTTATTCTAACATCTTCAAAGTGCACATCAGAATTTGGTAAGAAGTGCTGCACATTGTTGCAACCTCAACTTGCATGTTCTTTTAATATGAATTACCATAGTCTAAATGTAATTTCTGTCATTCTGAGCACCATGGGTAGATGCCCTAATCATAGCATTGTTTGCAAGATCAAATATAATATCACAATAATCACACTATAATCAGTGTTCATTTTCGGAAGTTGCTTTCATTTGAGCATATATCATTTGTAAACATTTCAACTCTCAATTATTACTTTTTTCAATTCCACAAAAAATGTACACACATCAAAATACAATTTATCTATGCTTTCGAGTTCTAAGAACTGCAACAGAAAACCAATGTATTTGTCACGTCTGCTCCTGGTCCTCCCCTCCAGCATGCGACATCACCGGACTACTAACCACCGGACCTGGGATTCATCATTACGCACACCTGGCACTCATTGTTACATGCACCTGTTAAACATTATGAGTCACACCTGGACTCTAATACCGCCATCATCTCCTCCCCTTAATATGTCACTCTCCCATGTTCACTCACCAGTTGGTATTGTTCCTCTGTATCGGCATTCTGCCTTATGTTAGTGTCGTGTTCTTGATTTTGTTGTTTAATTAAAACGTTGCACCTGCTTCCAACTCACCGCCCCATTATTACAGAATAGCAACTCAAAATATGGAAGCAGCAGGACAACCGGACATCTCACAGACGATCGATGAACAAGGTGGAATGGGCTGCGGCCGTCTGGGAGAGAGGAGAGGAGCAGCTTGAGTCTTATGAGGGGTTCATGGCTCTGTTTAACTTCTCTAGGGTAGGGGGCAGCATTCTGAATTTTGGATGAAAGCATGCCCAGAAAGCAGGCCCAGAAGATATGATATGCATATAACTGGTATATTTGGATAGAAAACACTCTAAAGTTTCCAAAACTGTTAAAATAGTGTCTGTGAGTATAACAGAACTGATTTGGCAGGCGAAAACCTGAGAAAAATCTATTCAGGAAGTAGTTATTATTTTGGTTTTGTAATTTTCTATTCAATGGCATTACAGTATCCATTGACATAGGACTCAAATTGCAGTTCCTATGCCTTCCACTAGATGTCAACAGTACTTAGAAATAGTTTCAGGGTTGTATTCTGATAAATGAGGGAGTAAGACCAGTCTGAATGAGTGGACCCTGACGTGTCACAGAGCTTTTTCATGCTCAATCCTGAGAGAGTGCCTTTCTTGTATACCTTTTTATATTGACAACGTTATTGTCCAGTTTAAATATTATAGATCATTTAGGCTAAAAACAACCTGAGTGCTGAATATAAACATCATTTGACATGTTTCTATGAACTTTACGGATACGATTAGGATTTTTTTGTCTGCCTGTTTTGACTGCGTTTGAGCCTGTGGATTACTGAAGAAAACGTACGAACAAAATGTTTTTGGATATAAAGAGACTTGGATATAAAGAAAATGAACATTTTATTGAGTAAATGAATGTCTTCTGAGTGCAACCATATGAAAATCATCAAAGCTAAGAGATTCATTTTATCTCTATTTCTGAGTTGTGTAACTCTTCTGCTTGGCTGGTTACTGTTTGTAATGATTTGTCTGCTGGGCTATGTTCTCAAATAATCATAAGGTATGCTTTCGCCATAAATCATTTTTGAAATCTGACACCATGGTTGGATTTACAAGAAGTTCATCTTGTTTCCTAAATTTCTATAATAAGTATTTCTGTATTTGAATTTGGCGCTCTGTAATCTCACTGGATGTTGGCCAGGAGAAGTTAAATGTACTTTTGATCATTCCGAGGGGGTTAGAGAGGGAGGTGAGCACGTGTTCCTGCCGAGATGACAACCTCAGCCTGGATGTACTCAGCCTGGACGTACTCATTGCAATGGCCATCCATCTGGATAACCTCCGGGAACGTCGGCGCCTTCATCACTTCTCTCCCTCCTTCGGCAAGTGTTTGGGATCAGAGCCTGAACCCATGGAGGTAGGGCTTCTTTGTAGTACCCATCACTCTGGCTGACTGTCCCTCATGTCCTGTGTCTACAGCTTTAGTGGATTCTGGCACAGCGGGGAACATTATGGATCAGACCCTTGCCTCCTCTCTCAATATTACGACCTAACCGCTCTCCTCTCCTTTTCCGGTTCAAGGTCTTGACTGTCGGCCTGTCACCCACATCGTCCAGCCCAACATCCCGGAGGAATATCAGGATCTAAGGAAGGTATTCCTTAGATCCTATTCTCCTAGTCCCACACTACCTGTCCCCTCCTCATCGCCCCTGGTACTATGCCATTGACCTGTTTTTCCAATGCTACACCTCCACACAGATGCATCTACCATCTGTCGGTGGCTGAGACCCAGGCCATTGAGGACTACATTCAAGAGGTGCTCCAACAGGGTTTCATCCGCAGGTCCACATCCCCTGCGTTGGCTGTTTTTTTCTTATTCGTGGCCAAGAAGCAGGGAGGATTACGCCCTTGTATCCATTACCGTGTACTCAAGGACATCACCGGTCCTGGGATTCATCATTACGCACACTTGGCACTCCTCCCCTTTATTTGTCTCTCTCCCATGTTCACTCACCAGTTTGTATTGTTCTTGTGTATCAATGTTCTACCTTAACTAACCTGTCTGGTACCAGTGGGACGGTAGCTTTCCATCACGACAACAGCCAGTGAAATTGCAGGTCGACAAATTCAAAACAACAGAAATCTCATAATTAAAATTCCTCAAAACATACAAGTATTTTACACCATTTTAAAGATAAACTTCTTGTAAATTCAACCACAGTGTCCGATTTCAAAAAGGCTTCACGACGAAAGCAAACCAAATGATTATGTTTAGGTGAGTGCCTATTCACAGAATAACACAGCCATTTTTCCAGCCAAAGAGAGAATTCACAAAAAGCAGAAATATAGATAGAATGAATCACTAACCTTTGATGATCTTCATCAGATGACACTCATAGGACTTCATGTTACACAATACATGTATGTTTTATTCGATAAAGTTCATATTTATATCCAAAAATCTCAGTTTACATTGGAGCGTTATGTTCAGTAATGTTTTTCCTCAAACAAACATCCGGTGAAAGTGTAGAGAGCCACATCAAATTACAGAAATACTCATAATAAACATTTATCTAAGATACACATGTTATACATACGATTAAAGATAAACTTCTCCTTACTGCAACCACTGTGTCAGATTTCAAAAAGGCTTTACGGCAAAAGCAGACCATGCGGTTATGTTAGGTCAGCACCTAGCCACAGAAAACCATACAGCCATTTTCCAAGGAGAGGTGTCACAAAAGTCAGAAATAGCATTAAAAGTAATCACTCACATTTGATGATCTTCATCTGATGGCACTCCCAGGTCTCCATGGTAGACAACAAATGTTTAATAAACTACAAATCTCAGATTTCCCACTTCCTGGTTGGATTTTTCTCAGGTTTTTGCCTGCCATATGAGTTCTGTTATACGCACAGACATCATTCAAACAGTTGTAGAAACTTTAGTGTTTTCTATCCAAATCTACTAATAATATGCATATCCTAGCCTCTGGGCCTGAGTAGCAGGCAGTTTACTCTGGGCACAATTTTCATCCGGACGTGAAAATACTGCCTCCTACCCTAAAGAAGTTTAGTTAGTGTCGTGTTCTTGGTTTTATTTTATTAAAATGTTTCACCTGCATCTGCTTCCAACTCACCGCACCATCATTCCAGTATTTCATTGAGCCCATTTCAGCCATTAGACAGGTCATTACAAATATTTGTGTTTGTATTTTTAACGGGAAAAAAAAGTACAAGAAGTACAGGAGTAAAAGGAAAGCAGTCAATCCAGCAAGATTTAATCCAATGAATCCAACTGGCATGTTTTGGACAGACGTTTGGTTTGTACCATAACACCAGCTACAGATGTCTTGGTGGTACCATTGGATTTGTCTTTCTTTTTGTAGATACCAACCATAATCACACAGACTAAACGGAGGCTGAGCTAGAGTGGTGTTTGTGAGGGAGGCAAGGGAGGATCCCATAATGGGCAGGGTCTTTTTACAAAAATGTCTGTAGAGTAAGAATATGTTTGAGCTACAAACTATTAAAAGCTACCTATAAAAGCCTGGAACTCCCCCGAACACAGACATGTTTTGCTTTATGATGCTCACAAGCTACACAAGAGTCGTTAGAAGTTAAAGGGGTTCTTCTACATAAAATAACATAGGAATCCCAGGACATATTATCTAAAATACTGTAATAAGCTCACAGTTGCTGTCGCCAACTCACTCCACACAGTTGTCGCTGACTATTTGGATATTAATTTCCCAGTTAGAAACCTGTTTCTGTACATTCAAAATTCATATACATTCATTTTTATCTGGTTTTTGCTTTGGCTGACTGAATTTTTGTTCATTTGTTTTATTGACTGTTGGAAAAGCATTACAGGTTAAACTATTTGAGAGAATGCCAAGAGTGTGCAAAGCTGTCATCAAGGCAAAGGGTGGCTACTTTGAAGAATCTAAAATTATATATTGATTTACCACTTTTGTTTTTGGTTACTACATGATTCCATATGTGTTATTTTATAGTTGTGATGTCTTCACTATTATTCTACAATGTATAAATTATAATTAAATTATTATAAATTAAGAAAAACCCTTGAATGAGTATGTGCATCCAAACTTTGGACTCGTACTGAGTATATACATATACAGTTGAAGTATTAAGTTTACATACATCTTAGCCAAATACATTTAAACTCAGTTTTCACAATTCCTGACATTTAATCCTAGTAAAAATGCCATGTTTTAGGTCAGTTAGGATCAGCACTTTATTTTAAGAATGTGAAATGTAAGAATAATAGTAGAGAGAATGATTTATTGCATATTTGATTTATTTCATCACATTCCCAGTGGGTCAGAAGTTTACATACACACAATTAGTATTTGGTAGCATTGCCTTTACATTGTTTAACTTTGGTCAAACATTTCGGGTAGCCTTTCACAAACTTCCCACAATAAGTTGGGTGAATTTTGAAGTAATCAAGTACCGCACAGAGACATCCTGAGGACCTGCTAGACATTTTTCAGCTGATGTGCTTTTCTGTGAAGCAGATTATTGTGGTTCAGATAAATAGTTTACGTTGCTCAAGGTCAACATAAGTCCTGCCTGAGATAAAGGAACAGGGGCCTGCTGGCGCTTGCCTGGGCTTTTTGAAGCCAACTGATAAAACTGTGGGGGAATCCCCAAAAACGATAAGAGAAAGAAGAAGAAGAATTACCTACAGGAGTCTTTGACAGCTTTAGATAGGCCACAAGGTTCAGAAATAGGGTTTTATGACTTGACTTGCTTTTTTGGGGTTTAGGCCTGGGTGGCTGTTAAGAACTTTCTCTCAGAATTGTTACGAAAAGAAATGTTTTACAAAAAGGAGAAGGGAAAAAGTGATAATATAGATTAAATATGCGATTTATTTATTTTATACGGGAAGAAATGCTAAAATTCTGTGTCAATTCTTGACTTCAATTGCATGTCTGCAGTGTGAATTTAACAGATCATTCTTATTCACTCACCTGAATGACCGAGAAGCCAGGCTTGGATCTACAAATAATTATCCTCACTACAAAGCAAAAAGAAAATATAATTGTCTGCATATCATACTTTTTCATTGAAGTCTCACCAAAATTGACAGCCTTTGCTGCAATGCAGACTTGGTTTTACAAAGCAGCAGAGCATCAACATATATTCTTATGAAGGACGGAGGGAAAACCTACCTAACGAGTCCTTTTATATTAGCAAAGAAAATCCACATCTTGAATTGAGAATGTAACAAAGTTCAGTATGATACAGTTAGTAAAATGCTGTTAAGTGGCTGCAACAGGGCAATTCTGCCATCTTCAGGTATAAAACTAATTTAAACTATTGTGCAGAAATGTATTGTTTGTATAATCTGGATAAATGGTAACTGTACTTGCCATTATTATTATTTATGGGTGTATTCTGTAAAATGTCATTTTGTTTTGTGCACAGTTACTTCAAGAAATACAGTTTCATAAGCCCATATTTGCCGGGCACCAATTGGTGTATGACACTGAAATAGAATAAATCAATTCCAAAAAAAGAATCATGTAGTTGCTACTGACTTGATGGGCTGGCAATTGCAGAGGAGTGTGGTGTTTTTTCCCTGAAAACAATATGGCATATGTCTAACACATAATGTAGTGGTTGATCACTGATATCAGTTTGGGCCAATAGAACAGGACATGTAACCTATCACACCAATAGTGAGCGTCATCAATAACAAAACCATGGACCTGAACAGTTGCAGTACATTAAGTGTGATGGTGATCAATACATCCACCAATAAACGTGAATAACATGGCCTGTTTGACCATAAGGAAATAAAACCACCTATAATTTCAGAACAAGAAATGGAGCCAATTCTAAATATGACACAACTCAGTGGCATTGAGCTTTCCCTTCAGCATCTTCCAGGGGAGCATTTATTTGCCATCTTGTATCCAAGGGCTTGTGGATTACTGTGCTCAAGGAGCTGTGAAATCTATTCAGAGACCTGAAACCACCCAAACAACCAGGTGTCTGTCTGCCTTTCACGCACATACACACACTCACAAACCGCCCATACTGAATAACAAGAAGACACCCACCCCCACCCGACAAGATACCACCACCATACCCTATCTGAACAACCACGCAGCCACAATGATTGGGAGGCATCCTCTTCAGGCTTTTAAAGATTGACCTGATATCGTACCAATCCAATTTGTGTCAACTTTGCCACTCATCCTCAAAAAACAGTAATAGGCACTGACAGCCATCAGGAGAATACTAACGTGGCACATTGCAGTAACCTTCCTAAAAACAAATGTCACCATAGATAGCACGGCCCATCACAGTCTAAATGAGCGCTGTCCAATTCTTCAACAGATATGTTAAAAGGGTAGAAGAGTGGAAATCTAACAGTTGAATTGCAGATGCTTAAAACATATTTTTCTAATCCCACCCCACATCTCATTCCTAGAATGTCAACACTGTCGACCCTGCCACATCGCACGTAGCTTACTCACTCACAAAAGCATGATAAAGAGAGGAGGGAAGGCATTGTAGTGGAGGATGTTTAAGGTTGCATTTCATTGCTAGTGTATTCTTTTCCTTGCCTCCTTCCCTTCATCTGCACTGATCTTAAAGGGCAGGATAGTTGAAAGCAAATCATTCTGTATAGGTTTAGTTGTCATTAACTTGCTGCCCTCTCAGGTTAGACCAGATCAAGGAGAGGAAACAGTGACAAGACCATCCAACCTGGACTCAGGCTAGAGGTAACATAGTAAACATAATTTGGAGACACTACAATTAGTACCATATGTTTTGAATGGAATGTATTCATTTGTGGATGTCCATCATCCATTTCGTATGATATGTTACGAATTGGAATTCGTACATGTTACGAATTGCATTTTGTACAATATGTTACGAATTGCAATTAACGTTAGCTAGGTTTGGAGTTAGGTTAAAGGGTTAAGGTTAGGGGAAGAAGGGTTAGCTAACATAGGTAAGTAGGTATAAAGTAACTAGAAAGTAGCATGTAGTTGCAAAGTTGCCCATGATGAGATTCGAACATGCAACCTTCAGCAAGGTGGCGCCGATAGAGATGGCAGCATCACTTCTAGTCCTTAGGAAACTGTGCAGTATTTTGTTTTTTCATGCATTATTTCTTACATTGTTAGTCCAGAAAACCTTAAGTGTTATTACATACAGCAGGGAAGAACTATTGGATATCAGAGAGGCGTCAACTTACCAGCCCAACATGCACTACGACCAGGAATACAACTTTCCCAAAGCAGATTCTTTGTCAACACTTCCACGGCATTTGAACTGATTCCAGAGGCCGACCCAAAATAACGACGCCAGAGGAGAGGGAGCCGGAGCGGTCTTCTAGTGAGGCTTCGGAGGCGCGCACACCACCCAACACTTCTGAGTATATTACTTGCTAATGTCCAGTCCCTAGTGAACTGGACTTTATGCAAACTGGAAACCATATATCCTGAGGCTGCATTTATTGGAGCTGGGGACTTTAACTTCACGAGGGTAGGGGGCAGCATTCAGAATTTTGGATGAAAAGCGTGCCCAAATTAAACTGCCTGCTACTCAGGCCCATAAGCTAGGATATGCATATAATTAGTAGATTTGGATGGGAAAACTCTAAAGTTTTCAAAACTGTTAAAATAATGTCTGTGAGTACAACAGAACTGATATGGCAGGCGAGGAAAGTCCAACCAGGAAGTACTATTATTTTGAAAGGCTGTTTTTCCATTGAAAGCCTGTCCACCATACAAAGACAAAGGACCCAGTTCACAATCTCTATGGCTTCCTCAACATGTGACCAGTCTTTAGGCATTGTTTCAGCCTTTTACTCTGAAAAATGAGGGATATGCACCGCTTCCAATGAGAGGACAGTGGAAATTTCCAGACATGAACCAAGCACGTGATCAGGATCGCACATTTCTTGCTTACCTTTTCCATTGACAAAGCTTTTGTCTGGTTTAAATATTATTGATTATTTATGACAAAAAACAACCTGACGATTGATTTTAAACATCGCTTGACATGTTTCTACTATCTTTCATTGTACTTTTTAAAACTTTTCGTCCTGGTTTTGAGAGCGCCCATTGTGCCTTTGGATTTCTGAACTAAACGTACCAACAAAACGGAGGTATTTGGACATAAAGATTAACTTTATCTTACAAAACAAACATTTGTTGTCTAACATGGAGACCTGGGAGTGCCACCAGATGAAGATCAAAGGTAAGTGATTCATTTTAATGCTATTTCTGACTTTTTTGACACTCTCCTTGGTTTCTGTGTCTAGGCGCTGACCTAACATAATTGCAAAGTGTGCTTTCGCCGTAAAGCCTTTGTGAAATCTGACACAGCGGTTGCATTTAAGAATGTTTACATGTCTCGCATTACTCATCTCATATGTACATGCTGTATACTGTATATCTATTCTATCTATTGCATCTTAGCCGCTCTGTCTTTGCTCATCCATTTTTTTGCATTTTTATATATATATATTTTTATCCCATTCCTTTAATAGATTGTGTGTATTAGGTTTTGTTGTGGAATTGTTGATATTACCAGTTCGATACTGCTGCACTGTCAAATCTAGAAGCATAAGCATTTCGCTACACTCACAATAACATCTGCTAACCATGTGTATGTGTTTGTATATGTACCAATAAAATGTTGATTTGATTTGCTAGATATTCACATTATACGTCCACCCATCCACCATGACCAACCATCCTCCTTTCATTTTTGTCTTAAGTACCTTTCTGTCTTATGTAACCATACTAAAAGTAACATATCATACTAATTTGAGTGTCCTGGAATTACATTTACTATGTTACGTCTAGTCTATGAGACCAGGCTGCACCATCATAGGGGCCATTTTCTCAGACTAAGATTAAGACAACTCCTGGACAAAATATTTATGCAAAATGGAGAATCTCGACTGAATATGCCTTCCAGGAAAAGGCTTAATCCAGGTCTGGGAAACTGGCCACAGGAACACAGATGTGCACCCTATGAAGTAGAATTTACTATCCCCCAGTAGCTATTGTAATAATTTTTTCACATGGCTGTTATCTGGGGCTGAGCTGAGCCTGCTGTGCTTACACACAGGGCCATGATTATCCACCGGGGGGAATGTAAGTCATGAGGGTATCCTGCGCTGCAGCACATTGTGGGCTTATTACACTGCCCTGGCAAATGCATGTGGCAAATGGAAATGAAATCAACACAGCTTATTGCCATGCCACCGAACAGCAAGACCCGGGCATGGGGCGAAATACAACTGCAGCTCCCTCCTAAGCACTTGACGGGGTGGGGATTCACATTTCTAGGGGTTCTGGATGGGTTAGGCAATCTAGCTGTCCATGGCAATGATTCATTGTGAGGGTCCTGTCAATTCTGCAGAGAAATGTATTGTGGCTATAATACCTGGTGTTTTGCACTGGGAGCTTCCTCTGCCTTATTAAGGCCAGTTCTGGAAAAACAGTCAACAAATGGCTCAGGCCCCAGAGTAAAAAAATATACAGTATAACACCCACGCCTAACCTGACACATGACTGAAGGAATGGGCTGGGCCAAAAAAACAAAGTGGATCACAGTGACAGGTGCTTCGCTTATCTGCAAAGTAAGAGCTCTGGGCCCTCATTTATAAATATGTTCTTAGATTTCTACTTGAACTTAGTCGTAAGATAATTTCCGACTGTGTGCTTACTTTCGATTCATAAAAGATACTGAGCATAAAAAAACCTTGTTTACGCAGGTTCTAAGAATCTGTTTCGTAATTTACGCACCTCTAATCTATAACTCTCAAATGATCTTAAAATTGATGGCGCCTGAACGTGCCTTTTAATCAGCGGTCTCCCCTTATAGAATGTTAGCACAAATGAGGGTTTAGTCAGGAATAGCCATGGACCAGAAGAGAAAAGCAGACTTTTTGGAAGACGAGATCACGGAGATGGTAGAGGAGATTGAAGACAGGCAACACGTATTATTCAGTGGACTAAATAGTGGGTTAAATTAAGCCAAACAGGTAGCTTGGGAGTGTGTCGCCACTGCAGTGAATGAGGTGGGGCAGCAAGACAGAACTGTGGAGGATGTGAAAAAGAAATTGTCTGACCTTAAACTGCAAAGTAAAGAAATGATAGCCATACATAACCGCAACTTTAAGGCAACGGGAGGGGGGCCTGGCACATCGGAGCTCTCCCTAATGGACCAGCGCATCGGGGAAATCATTGGGGAAAGCGCATACACTGGAATACGTTCCATTGGTGACAGTGAATGTTTAAAAAAATATTGTTTTATTTTAATTTTTCATCTGGTTTAATCCCAACTTTTACATAATTTAGCAATGACATCGGAAACGGTGAGGTCGGCTAGAGGAACCCCAAAGACAGCAACACTAGATCACGGTAAGTAATTAAGAGAATGTGAAACTTGGTTGTCAGTAACTTAATATAAAAGACATGCACTGATTTATTTTATTCACATGGAAACGGGGAAGCTGAGTTGCAGCCCTTGTGCCGGGTGAGGGTGCCCCCTCCAGCAAGGGAAGCTGCAATGCAGCCCATGCTCCCTCCACCCAGGGATAAAGTGTGCGAGGCTCCCAAATCAGCAGGTGCCAGGAGTGAGGGGGAAGGTTTGGCCACAGGTGTCGAGGGTCCATCCATGTCTGCGTCCATGTCTACAGTTTGCGTGTTGACAACCTCAGTCCTGCAAACCCAGAATGAGTTAAACTCATTAGGACCGTGCCCCAGGACTACCTGACATGATGGCTCCTTGCTGTCCCCAGTCCATCTGACTGTGCTGCTGCTCCAGTTTCAACTGTTCTGCCTTATTATTATTTGACCATGCTGGTCATTTATGAACATTTGAACATCTTGGTCATGTTCTGTTATAATCTCTACCCGGCACAGCCAGAAGAGGACTGGCCACCCCACATAGCCCAAAAAGGTTTCTTCCTAGGTTTTGGCCTTTCTAGGGAGTTTTTCCTAGCCACCGTGCTTTTACACCTGCATTGTTTGCTGTTTGGGGTTTTAGGCTGGGTTTCTGTACAGCACTTTGAGATATCAGCTGATGTACGAAGGGCTATATAAATAAATTTGATTTGAGTTAGGCAGATTGTGACTGAATTTGGAATAATACGGAAGGTTTTCCACAACATGAATAAAAACCTATGCTTTGTATATTGTCTGGCATTCTGTTTGTTACCACCAATCTCTGTATGAGCTGCCACCTCCTTCTCACTGCATCAACCGGGGCCGGTGCTCCATTGGGCGGGCGCTTAGGAGGCTCTTGGGGGTTCATTCTAATGCCCGCATCCATTGCAATGCCATGCCTCAGGGCTATGTTGTGGAGCACACCACATGCCAGTATTATGCTTGTCACCTTTGATTAGGGAGGGAAACCATTCAGTCTTAAATCAGGTCAACATGTTGTATTTAGGTTTGAAATTGCACACCCCAATGTTCTTGTCAAACAAACTTGCACTACTAATTTGCACTGCAGTTACTGAGACGTCGCCTTGAAATCTGTTCGCAGTTTGTTGCAATGCTAGTTGAAACCCTACACAGGTGCCAGGGGTTGTTTTAGAGTTCTGAAATCTGCATTTTCAAAAGGCAGACCATCAAATATCTGTGTTTTATATTGAAGATCAATTGTTTTGTGTGTGTTTTTTTCAATAGAGTGATCAGGGGCATGCAACCATAGTTTTTCTTCACAGAATATACATCAGTACAATACATTCTGTAGAAAATAGCTTTATTTTCATCAGATGACAATAGATGTGCAATGCTATTTGGCTAGCAGCAACACATGTAAATGAGCTGACAATGAAAAAGTAAGGTATTTTTTTGCAAAAACGATGCATGTCAATCATATTTGTAATGTTTATCATAGAAAGAATGTAGCCAGCTACATTTCCGGTCTGTAAAAATGCAGGAATCACCCTCCTTGGCATTTTTCCTATTTTGTTGCCTAACAACCTGGAATTAAAATATATTTTTGGGGGTTGTATCATTTGATTTACACAACATGCCTAACACTTTGAAGATGCAAAATATTATTTATTGTGAAACAAACAAGACAATAAAACAGAAAGCATGCATACATATTGGCTGCATGCTTTTTTCCATTAGGTTCCACTGTTCCGACCAGCAAAATGACGGTCCAAACCGGTTAGAACCCAACATTTTGGGTTTATATCATATCATATTACTTTCTGTTCCTTTTTAAACCTATGAAATCTTTATTCATTTTTTTACTTTTTTACAATTCAACTTTTTTGGGGGACTGGGGAAAAATTCCCCCGAGTGTAAAATAACATTATTAACCGGTTTCCATGCTTTTAAAATAACAGTTTTGTTCCTGAATAGTATAGATCACTTTTGTTCCCGGTTCTGAATCTCTTCCTTGAATATTGTCATTATTTTCCGGTTTAACCAGTTCCAACCTCTGGTTTGTATGAGGCTTTATGACTGGCTTTATGTCAGATTCTGTCAGCTCCTGCCATAGACTCACCACTAGGAGGAGCTGCAGGAGCACAATGGTGTAACATTATATATATAAATTTCTTTTTATGTAACCTTTATTTAACTAGGCCTTTGGTTGTACTCACTCAGGGGGCAATCCATCCTGGTCCTGGCTGTAAATGCCAAGCAGTGAATTATTTAATCCAATATTTTGTCTAATATAACATAAGACATAGATTAATCTCAAGACTTTTAGGGTCACAAAATGTCCAAGAAAGTTTTGAATTGAACTATCAGATACTTTATAGAGACTTTACTAGAGCTGGGATTAGTGGCCATTCTGTAGTATCAGTGGTAGTGTTCTGACATCTTCCTTTTCACTGTAAAGACTGAAATAAGACATGTACGGGAGAGTTTAACATGCTAATATAAACACCAGCATCTGCAGTAGCAGTGGATGCATAGCCAACACCTCTGACTCACAGTTCTATTGGCAACAAACTCTGTGACATTTTATAACCAACATGAACACAACTCATCAACTCACTGCAATATTTTATGTTTTCCCAACTTGCCAACCAGCCACCGCCCACTGGGACATCAGGGCAAGGCAGGGCAGGAGGGCTGTTCTAGTGACTTCCAGTATTATGCAATGGCGACCCTTCATTCAGGGCAGGTGGGACAGAGCCTGTTTTGAGACCCACATTTCTATAAAAATAAATAAATACAAGAAATATAATAATAATAATAATAACATATATATAAAATCTGTTGTGTTGGGGCGAGCCAGCAAAAAATATGCGCATTGTGCCGTGATTGGCTCAGTGTTCTGTCACTCATGGGGACACTACGTCATCGCAAAGTGTATGTCCTTAGCAAGGGTAGACATCCAACATTTCTGCCCTTTTGGTCTTGCCATAGAGTTATATTACAAGTTCCCTTCCAAGAAGGCTCAAGGTTATTGGCCACAGATAAAAGGACGTCAAATCACGTTATATGTACAGTAGCTTTGATTGGACTGATCTTGTCAACATCTTACTTTCAAAGTCTTAGTTAGCAGTCATCATCATGAATCAAGGCGATAATCTACTGGTAAATCCTTTGTAATCCTTGTCATATGAAAATAAATAATGAAGGGAAATTATATATAAAACGTATCAGTGCTCATTGGCCATTGGACATAAAGATTACAAAACAATGATTCGTTTGGAAGGAATCAGTGGCTAACTGCAAGCAGTGCAAAGCAACCAGTAGCCTGCTATTCAATGGAGTGGCTGTGTGTTCTTTTTCCAAGTTCCCACCATAAACCCAGAGAATGCCAGACTTTGAAGAGAAAGTTTGATGACAAAACTGCCGCGCCACCTTCATGTTTAAGTGAGAACATCACAAGCCAAGGTCCAAAAATGTCTTGTTTGCTGCTGCATAAATTATGTAATATGCAAGGGAGATATGCATACTGTAGCTAGGAAAATAATACTAAGTGTATGTTGTGTAGTAAGCTGTTAGTAGCCCATGTGCCTCACCCTAATAATTTGGTCTATTTTCACCTCTTAATTTCACCTAACATTACTGTTCTGACTCGGTGGTGCTGCACATGTGGCCTATAACCTGTTTTTGAGAAATGTCATCATCTAATATTGTAAAAGGTTTCATTGTCTGCTTATATGTCCTGTTTATTTATCCTATGGTTCTGATTTGGTGTACAGGGAAAATACTGTAAGAGCAGCCCATGTTCTTCATTCTTTCGCTCTACTTTTCAAAAGTGCTGAACACATAGTTATATTAACTACGTCCGTCATAGCTCACTCATTAATATTTTAATTGAAATTACGGAATGCCTCTTATCCGCTCAATGTTCCCTTATGCCATAGTTTGCACATCTCAATTGTCAGTAGAAACCACATTTGTTTAAGAAAGTCAGCCGTATTGGCTATGTTTTTTTTAAAAGGCAGTAAATGAGGTTGTTGTTTCGCTGCCAGACAAGACCCCAGGTGTAGCGGTGGTAAGGTGGTGGTAAGGATTCACTCCATTATACTGGAAAGAAAGTTCTACTGTTGGGACAGCTTTATGTAGGCCCTTTGTGGGAACCGCTTGTCGCCGTTCTGGAGCAATTAATGAATTGTTTAGTGTTGTGTTGAGTCTTTGCTGGCAAGCATCTACATTTTTGGGGGGGGAGTTTGTCCCACCAAGATTTACATGCTAAAATCACCACTAATGTTATGTATAGTAGTGGTGATGTGATGTATAGTAGTAATGTGTCAGTTTTGATGTGTCAAATCCTGGTGTGTCAAAACTGGGCATTGACGTGTCACTGTATACAATAAATGGTGAACCAACTGTGCTTGACAGGTGTCCCTTGAGTCTGTCCCTTACAATCCCTTCTCCCAGAGAGGATCTTTGCTTCTCCCTCTGCTTTTCACCCCACTTACCACACATTTAAGATGGGTTGTTTAGGCTCCTCGTAGTGTATGCTGCGCTCTTGTATGACTCATCCATCTACAAATGTTTGAAGTTTACCATGTATGTTATGTTATTATTGTTGGATGTTTCAAGGCCTGGTTGACTAATTCACTTATGAAATGTCCTAGTTGAAGCTGGTTTTAGATTTCTAAAGAAAAGTAGAATGCCACAAAGGTAGTTTGTTATTAGAAATTATTTTACGCTTTAGAAGTGGTGAGACCAATTAGTTGCCATTAATTAGTGTGCATTAAGTAGTCTCTAAAACATTCCCATATTTTGTGAGGAAATATGAGAAGATATCTGCTCTCTCCCATACGTCATTCCCTGCTTTACGACTTCTTGGTCTGTAAACATAAACATAAACATACACAACCACCTGCTGGTCTTCAAATTGTGCAGCTGTAACTTTGTGAGAGTTTTTGGTGACAAGACACATTTCTTTAGCCTCCTAAGGTTGAAGAGGCTCTATTGCGCCTTCTTCACCACACTGTCTGTGTGGGTGGTCCATTTCAGTTTGTCAGTGATGTGTACGCCAAGAAATGTTAAGCTTTCCACCTTCTCCATTGCGGTCCCGTCGATGTAGATAGGGGGTGCACCCTCTGATGTTTACTGAAGTCCACGATCCATAGGGGGCACAAGGGCACGTGTCCCCTCAGATTTGTCCTGTTTTTAAAAAATAATGTAAATGTTTTATTGATTACTAAATTTCATTTTTAAGCTTACGTTTTATCCTAATTATAAGATCTATCAGATGTATTTTGTGGAGGGGACACACTGACTGGACCAGGCTAAGGCTACCCCCCTCCCCCATTCTCCTTAGTAAGTGGTTCCTTCCAAGGTACACCATTGAGCTAAAATATGCTAGATACTCTAGTGCGTGCAGAAATTATCGTCAACATCTTTACCTAGCCAACTAGATAGGTTCCCAATCTCCAAAACTAGCAACCAAGCCATTTCAGGCTATCAATCAAGTTTTTCTTGATTTTTTTATTTAACCATTATTTTTAACAAGGAAAGTCAGCTAATTAATCTTATTTACAATGATGGTCTACAATCTAGAGTAGATTGTCTAACTATTTTAGCTGGCATGCCTGCTGGCAAGGTTGATAGATTTTAGAAAAGCAAGCCATCACTAAATGTACATAATAAGACTCACATTCCTTTCAATCTTTTAGCCAGATTTTAGCAGAGATGCAGAAAAGCATATTGAGTGTTATGATACTATATACCAGTGTGGCAGTTGTACTAAATTTCTAAGACATAAAAGTTCTTAATGAATCAATGTGCATCAATAATGAAACTTACAACAATGCTGAATAGGTGTAATGGGCGTAAACAAAGAGGAGCTCTCTAGACAGTGTGAAAATCATTCAAGGGCATTTTTCACCTAAGTGGGATAACAAGTTTATCAACTTTAAAAAAAAACATAACTTCCCCATGTTTCCCTCAACTGCACTGTATGATATACCATTTTGAAGTGCTGAGTCTGTACTTGTATTTAAATATATATAATGATTTATTATATATATATATATCATATATATATATATATATATAATGATTTATTAGAAACTAAAAAAGCCAATATTGAAAATGTGACATAAGCTCACCTTCCTGAATTAATCTATTTGCATAGGGAGCAACATGTCACATTTTCTGAACATTTTCTGAACAATCCAGACAAATGAACAATTTTCTGTGCCTGTGAACCTCGTAGCTGTGGTAAAATACCACTTTCTCTTGTTGACAGAAGGATGAAATCTTACTTGAAACTGAAGTTGTAATGAGTTGGCACACGTTTGAATGGTGTCTCTGCATCTCTCAGAAGACTTTTGGCAGAAAAGTTGTTCTGTCACGAAGAATTATCATATTTATTTTACAGTTATAAAAAAGGTTAAATCATATAGTCAATTATTTATAATTTGATTGGTACTATATGTAGAATGCTTTCCTGTCATTTCAAGCCATATTCCCACTTTTGTTGAATTGGAAAAAAATCATATATGATTTTTCATATTTCAATATTTCAGAATATTTGCACTATTATGTATATTTGCACTAATATTTGCACTAATATTTGCACTATTATTATGAGCTTGTGTGAGAAAACCTCAGCAATGTATAACTATTTTTACCAGAAAGGTGAGTTCTAGACCTTTCTAAATGCCTCTCAGTTTTGTGTGCTATGAAAAATGGTAGAGCTTCAGCAATCCCTAGAACAGTGGTTCCCGCGAGGGTACAGCAGGTGACCTGCAGTACCCTCCTCTTCCTAAAATTGGGCGTATTAATAGTATTATAACCATTTCACATGACTTTTCACAATGCAAATTGTTGATGATAATATTAAGTTTAAATATGTTACATTCACTGCTAAAATATACAACATTTGACTGCCAAGATACTTTTGTATATATAGTGTATGTGGATATCCATTCAAATTAGTGGATTCAGCTATTTCAGCCACATCTGTTGCTGTCAGGTGTATAAAATAGAGCACACAGTCATGCAATTATCCATAGACAAACACTGGCAGTAGAATGGCGCACAATTGGCCCAGCGTCATCTGGTTTTGGCAGGTGTAGGCAGTCATTGTAAATAAGAAATTGTTCTTAACTGACTTGCCCAGTTAAATAAAGGTTAAATACAATTTTAAAATGTCTTACTGAAGAGCTCAGTGACATTCAAACGTGGCACCGTCATAAGATGCCACCTTTCCAACAAGTCAGTTCGTCAAATTTCTGCCCTGTTAGAGCTGTAAGTGCTTTTATTGTGAAGTGGAAACATCTACGAGCAACAACGGCTCAGCCATTGTGATAGGCCACACAAGCTTACAGAACAGGACCGCCAAGTGCTGAAGCACGTAGCGAGTAAAAATCGTCTGTCCTTAGTTGCAACACTCACTATGGAGTTCCAAACTGCCTCTGGAAACAACGTCAGCAAAATAATGGTTTGTCGGGAGCTTCATGAAATGGGTTTCCATGGCCATTGGACTCTGGAGCAGTGGAAATGCGTTCTCTGGATTGATATGCTTCATCATCTGGCAGTCCGACGGATGAATATGGGTTTGACTGACTTCAGGAGAACACTACCTGCCTGAATGCATAGTGCCAACTGTAAAAGTTGGTGGAGGAGGAATAATGGTCTGGGGCTGTTTTTCATGGTTCGGGCTCAGCCCCTTAGTTCCAGTGGAGGGAAATCTTAGCGAGAGCGGATTTGTGAGAGCGGATTTCATCATAAGTGTCAGCTTGAAGCGAGCCCTTGCTCCTACAGTGTCCTATAGTTTGTAACTTACTGCAAATAATCAGTCGCATCTGATGCCCAGTTCCCTTCACACTTCCCCAGGGCCATATATTTCATACATGACTCTCACGGCCATAAATCTCCACACCTAGCCACCTACTAGGGTGTTTCCATGGCAACCATCACTATGACCTATGACACCAATCAACTATGACTGCGATCTTGTGTTGTGAACACAGATAACACCACCCCTCACTCCAAAAGTTTTGTTAGAAATATCTCAAGATCATGCTGGTGTGTCCACTGTGTGTACAGTTCCGTTTCAGTTTCCGGTATCGTTATGACCATCACAAGATAGCTCATAACATGAGTGAGTTCCATTCAGTGGTAACTCTGTATACAGTAAATTGTGATCACCAGCAGGACTTTCCTCCAGCTAACCATGATGCTCTATGTGAAATCCAAGGTTGTACATAAGATAGATGTTGAATATGAATCAACCACAATGTGAGTGAGTACAGTAGCAGCTTTTATTCAGCTTGTATTCATAAGTAAATAGTGACCCACAGTAGGCTACACCGCCAACTAATTGCTTAGTCAGAGCTCAGTTTCCCATCTGCCAGCTCGATCCAAACACATTAATGACTTGGATGTGTTATTCAGCTGCAGTCCCAGTTACGTGCTGAACGAAGACACCAATTAGACTACGGGTAGCTGCGTCGTGTAGAACCTGATCCAAGCATAGCCCAGGACAGCCCAGCAGCCCTGCCAAATATTGTTCCCAAAAGCCTCAGCCAGTCCAGCAGCACTGGCAAATATTGTTACCTAGGAAATGGGGTTTCCCAGTGCACTCTAATGAAGCCAAATTACTGTTAAACCAGGGGTTATCAAAATGACACGTCCAGTCAGAGATGAAAAACTACTGAGGGAAAACGAGCCAAATGATGACATTTAGTTGTTTTGTCATTTACTGCTGTTTTTGTGGCTTAAAACACCCTAGAGTCTATGCCCACTGTGGAAAGGTGAGACTCTCACGAACACTTACAACTCGGTTGTTTTGCTATGGGACGCCCACACAAGACTCGTCTGAAGGTCTCCAGTACCTGTTGAAAGAAATGTATGGAGGTATATATGGAGACTGTTTAATGCCAAAATAAGGGGTCAAATACATATACTTTTTTTTTACAAATGTTTATTTGTCTTTCTTATATCTCTCAGATATAGGACAAGCACTTCAGAACAAACTTCCTTTAGGACTATGTGTTGTTCCATGCAGTAAATCTGTTATTCAATGCGTTTGTATGAACTAATAGCAGTAAGGCCAAATACAATTTTTCATTGAATACTTAAAGATTTTTTTTTTTATATTTGAAGGGTTCTTAAAATTCAAAATCAAATAGCAAAATGATCCTTGGTATGACCTTCTTAAAACAATTCCATATAGCTTAGTAGAACCCCCTTCCACTGCTTAGTAAAGGGCTTAAACTAATGCCCCCGAGTGGCGCAGTGGAAGAGGTGTCACTACAATCCTTGGTTTTGGCCAGGGTAGGCCGTCATTGTAAATAAGAATTTGTTCTTAACTGACTTGCCTAATGAAATAAAGGTTCAATTAAAAACATAAAAAATAATAAATGGGTTAACTTAAATAATACATTTGTGGCAATAGAGGAAGGACAATTAAATTGGAGCTTGAACCATATTACAGGGCAAGGGCACCTGCACCTGTGCAATATACTGTAGATACCTTGAACCACCCTGTCCCCTTGAATCATCATGCCATCATCTAGACAAATAAGTTGTGCACCTCTGACATATACTAAAACAAAAATGCAAACGCAACATAAAGTGGTTGATCCCATGTTTCATGAGCTGTCAGAAAAGATCCCAGAAATGTTCCATACGCACAAAAAGCTTTTTTCTCTGAAATGTTGTCCACAAATTAGTTCACACCCTGTTAGTGAGCATTTCTCCAAGATAATCCATCCACCTGACAGGTGTGGCATATCAAGAAGCTGATTAAACAGCATGACCATTACACAGGTGCACCTTGTGCTGGTGCCAATAAAAGGCCACTAAAATGTGAAGGTTTGTCACAAACAAAGTCTTGAGAGAGCATGCAAATGGCATGTTAATTTATCTACCATAAGAATTCAAATTTGAGATTTTTGGTTCCAAGCACTGTGTCTTTGTGAGACGCAGAGTAGGTGAAAGGTTGATCTCCGCATGTATGGTTCCCACCTGGAAGCTTGGAGGAGGAGGTGTGATGGCGCGGGGGTGCTTTGCTGGTGACGCTGTCTGTGATTTATTTACATTTCTAGTCACACTTAACCAGCATGGATACCACAGCATTCTGCAGCAATATGCCATCCCATCTGGTTTGCGTTTAGTGGGACTATCATTTGTTTTTCAACAGGACAATGACCAAACACACCTCCAGGCTGTGTAAGGGCTATTTGACCAAGAAGGAGAGTGATGGAATGCTGCATCAGATGTACTGGTCTGCACAATCACCCGACCTCAACCCAATTGAGATGGTATGGGATGAGTTGGACCTCAGAGTGAAAGTAAAAGCAGCCAACATGTGCTCAGCATATGTGGGAACTCCTTCAACACTGTTGGAAAAGCATTGCAGGTGTAATAATAATCATGGCCTCTAAACCTTCAAGCTGCATACTGGATCCTATTCCAACTAAACTACTGAAAGAGCTGCTTCCTGTGCTTGGCCATCCTATGTTGAACATAATAAACGTCTCTCTATCCACCAGATGTGTACCAAGCTCACTAAAAGTGGCAGTAATAAAGCCTCTCTTGAAAAAGCCAAACATTGACCCAGAAAATATAAAAAACTATCGGCCTATATCGAATCTTCCATTCCTCTCAAAAATGTTAGAAAAAGCTGTTGCGCAGCTTGCCTGAAGACAAACAATGTATACAAAATGCTTTAGTCTGGTTTTAGACCCCATCATAGACTGAGACTGCACTTGTGAAGGTGGTAAATTACCTTTTAATGGCGTCAGACCGAGGCTCTGCATCTGTCCTCGTGCTCCTAGACCTTAGTGCTGCTTTTGATACCATCGATCACTGCATTCTTTTGGAGAGATTGGAAACCCAAATTGGTCTACACGGACAAGTTCCGGCCTGGTTTAGATCTTATCTGTCGGAAAGATATCAGTTTGTCTCTGTGAATAGTTTGTCCTCTGACAAATCAACTGTACATTTCAGTGTTCCTTAAGGTTCCGTTTTAGGACCACTAATGTTTTCACTATATATTTTACCTCTTGGGGATATCATTCGAAAACATAATGTTAACTTTCACTGCTATGCAGATGACACACAGCTGTACATTTCAATGAAACATGGTGAAGCCCCAAAATTGTCCTCACTAGAAGCCTGTGTTTCAGACATAAGGAAGTGGATGGCTGCAAACGTTCTACTTTTAAACTCGGGCAAAACGGAGATGCTTGTTCTAGGTCCCAAGAAAGAAAGAGATCTTCTGTTGAATCTGACAATTAATCTTGATGGTTGTACAGTCGTCTCAATTAAAACTGTGAAGGACCTCTGCGTTACTGTAAGGGATTTCATCCTCTTCTTCCGAAGAGGAGAGGCGAAAAGGATGGTTCTTTTAAGTGTCCATGGTTCTTGTAATGCGAAAATGGACACATGAACAACTGAATACAAAAACAATAAACGTGGAATGAACGAAACCCAAAACAGTACCGTGTGGTGAAAAACACAGACATGGAAACAAACACCCACAAACACAGTGAAACCCAGGCTATCTAAGTATTATTCTCAATCAGAGACAACTAATGACACCTGCCTCTGATTGAGAACCATACTAGGCCGAAACATAGAAATACACAAATCATAGAAAAACAAACAGACTGCCCACCCCAACTCACGCCCTGACCATACTAAATAATGACAAAACAAAGGAAATAAAAGGTCAGAACGTGACAGTTACTCTGGACCCTGATCTCTCTTTTGACGAACAAATCAAGACTGTTTCAAGGACAGCTTCTTTCCATCTTCGTAACATTGCAAAAATCAGAAACTTTCTGTCTAAAAATGATGCAGAAAAATGAATCCATGCTTTTGTTCTAGGTTAGACTACAGCAAGGCTCTACTTTCCGGCTACCCGGATAAAGCATTATATAAACTTCAGTTAGTGCTAAATACGGCTGCTAGAATCCTGACTCGAACCAACAAAAAAAAGATCATATTTCTCCAATGCTAGCCTCCCTACACTGGCTTCCTGTTAAGGCTAGTGCTGATTTGAAGGTTTTACTGCTAACCTACAAAGCATTACATGGGCTTGCCCCTACCTATCTTATTGATTTGGTCCTGCCGTACATACCTACACATACCTACAAGACGCAGGCCTCCTAATTGTCCCTAGAATTTCTAAGCAAACAGCTGGAGGCAGGGCTTTCTCCTATAGAGCTCCATTTTTATGGAATGGTCTGCCTACCCATGTGAGAGACGCAGACTCGGTCTCAACCTTTAAGTCTTCACTGAAGACTTATCTCTTCAGTGGGTCATATGATTGAGTGTAGTCTGGCCCAGGAGCGTGAAGGTGAACGGAAAGGTTCTGGAGCAACGAACCGCCCTTGCTGTCTCTGCCTGGCCTGTTCCCCTCTCTCCACTGGAATTCTCTGCCTCTAACCCTATTACAGGGGCTAAGCCACTGGCTAGCTGGTGCTCTTTCATGCTGTCATGCTGTCCCTAGGAGGGGTGCGTCACTTGAGTGCGTTGAGTCACTGACGTGATCTTCCTGTCTGGGTTGGCACCCCCCTTGGGTTGTGCCGTGGTGGAGATCTTTGTGGGCTATACTCGGCCTTGTCTCAGGATGGTAAGTTGGTGGTTGAAGGAATCCCTCTGGTGTTGTGGGGGCTGTGCTTTGGCGAAGTGGGTGGGATTATATGCTTCCTGTTTGGCCCTGTCCGGAGGTATCATCGGATGGGGCCACAGTGTCTCCTGACCCCTCCTGTCTCAGCCTTCAGTATCTATGCTGCCGTAGTTTATGTGTCGGGGGGCTAGGGTCAGTTTGTTATATCTGGAGTACTTCTCCTGTCTTATCCGGTCTCCCGTGTGAATTTAAGTATGCTCTCTCTAATTCTTTACTTTCCTTCTTTCTCTCTCTTGGAGGACCTGAGCCCTAGGACCATGCGTCAGGACTACCTGACTGTAACGGGATTCTTCCTGGGAAGGAGAGGCGGACCAAAACGCAGCGTGCTTATTTATAAACATCTTTAATTAAGATGATAACTTGAACAAAATACAAAACAAGAAACCGTGGAAAACTGAAACAGCCCTATCTGCTGCAACAAACACAAAGACAGGAACAATCACCCACAAAACCCAACACCAAACAGGCTACCTACATATGGTTCCCAATCAGAGACAATGACTAACACCTGCCTCTGATTGAGAACCATATCAGGCCCAAACACAGAAACAGACAAACAAGACATCCAACATAGAATGCCCACTCAGATCACACCCTGACCAAACAAAACATAGCACATACAAAGCAAACTATGGTCAGGGTGTGACACTGACATGATGACTCCTTGCTGTCCCCCGTCCACCTGGCCATGCTGCTGCTCCAGTTTCAACTGTTCTGCCTGCTGCTATGGAACCCTGACCTGTTCACCGGACGTGCTACCTGTCCCAGACCTGCTGTTTTCAACTCTCTAGAGACAGCAGGAGCGGTAGAGATACTCTTAATGATCGGCTATGAAAAGCCAACTGACATTTACTCCTGAGGTGCTGACTTGCTGCACCCTCGACAACTACTGTGATTATTATTATTTGACCGTGCTGATCATTTATGAACATTTGAACATGTTGGCCATGTTCTGTTATAATCTCCACCCGGCACAGCCAGAAGAGGACTGGCCACCCCTCATAGCCTGGTTCCTCTCTTGGTTTCTTCCTAGGGTTTGGCCATTCTATGGAGTTTTTCCTAGTCACCATGCTTCTACACCTGCATTGCTTGCTGTTTGAGATTTTAGGCTGGGTTTCTGTACAGTACTTTGAGATTTCAGCTGATGTAAGAAGGGCTATATAAATACATTTGATTTCATTTGTGTTGCTGATTGAGCGAATGCCAAGAGTGTGCAAAGCTATCTTCAAGGGAAAGGGTAGCTTGTTTAACACTTTTTGTGTTGCGGTCTATATTCAGAACAACATTCCTGTCCATCTTGGAGATGATATCATGTTAAATACTGTTGAAGTAATATGGCTACAGGTTCATCTGCCTCACCTTAAGCCCATTCTTGTGGGAAGCTGCTATAGACCGCCAAGTGCTAATAGTCAGTATCTTGATAATATGTGTGAAATGCTTGATAATGTATGTGATATCAACAGAGAAGTATATTTTCTGGGTGATTTGAATATTGACTGGCTCTCATCAAGCTGCCCACTCAAGAAAAACATCAAACTTTAACTAGTGCCTGCAAACTGGTTCAGGTTTTAAGTCAACCTACCAGGGTATTTACAAACAGCACAGGAATGAAATCATCAACATGTATTGATCACATCTTTACTAATACTGCAGAAGTTTCCAAATACATAGGATATAGTGATCACAATATAGTAGCCATATCTAGCAAAACTAAAGTTCCAAGGAGTGGACCTTATACATGTAAATAATATCTGCTGGTCGGTGTCATTTATGTATATCTAGTCAAGTCAGTTATGAACAAATCCTTATTTACAATGACATCCTACCCGGGAACAGTGGGTTAACTGCCTTGTTCAGGGGCAGAACTACAGATTTTTTACCTTGTCAGCTCAGGGATTCAATCCAGCAACCTTTCGGTTCCTGGCCCAATGCTCTAACCACTAGGCTACCTGCCACCCCATGAGGAGCAACCAGACGGTGCACTTAATATATTTAGGAAATTGCTTATTCCAGTTACAAATAAGCACACAACCATTAAGAAAATGACTGTAAAAACTGTTAAATCCCCTTGGACTGACGAGGAATTGAAAAATGGTATGGTTGAGAGGGTCTGGCAGCCCAACATATTGGCAAATGTAATTGAAAATTTAGAAATCGTGACTAATCTAAATGAACCTTTTCAGGATAGGGAACTGCCTCCTACTCTGTCCCAGATGCTAATATATGCATATTATTATTAGTACTGGATAGAAAACACTCTGACGTTTCTAAAACTGTTTGAATGATGTCTGGGAGTATAACAGAACTCATATGGCAGGTGAAAACCTGAGAAAAATCCAACCCGGAGGTGGGACATCTGAGGTTTGTAGTTTTTCAAAGCTTTGCCTACCGAGTACACATTGAGATATGGATGAGGTTGCACTTCCTAGGGCTTCCACTCAATGTCAACTGTCTTTTGAAAGTTGAATGAGGATTCTACTCTAAAAGAGGGGCTCATGAGACCTCTTTAAGTCAGTGGTCTGGCAGATAGCCTCGGTCTCATGACGCGCGCTCCCGGCAGAGTTACTTCGCGTTCAAGTGCTTTTTCTGAAGACAGGAATTCTCCGGTTGGAATATTATTGATGTTTTATGTTAAAAACATCCTAACGATTGATTCCATACATCGTTTGACATGTTTCAAAAGGACTGTAACATAACTTTTTGAGTTTTTGTCTGGATGAAATGCTCGTGCCTCATGAAGATGGATTAATAATGGGATGAACACGCTAGAAACAAGTCGCCATTTGGACATAAATGACAGAACTTTATGAAACAAATCAGTCATTTATTGTCGAACTGGGATTCCTGGGAGTGTCTTCTGATGAAGATCATCAAAGGTAAGTGAATATTTGTGGTGTTGTTTCTAACTTTGTTGATTCCAAAATGACGGCTATTCCTCTGGCTGTTTTGGGTTCTGAGCGCCGTTCTCAGTTTTTTTTTGTCTGACACAGTGGTTGCATTAAGGAGAAGTCTATCTTTAAGTATTTCTGCAAAAATCACCGGATGTTTTGGAATCAAAACATTACTGCACGTAAGGCGCCAATGTAAACTGAGATTTCTGGATATAAATATCCACATTATCGAACAAAACATACATATATTGTGTAACATGATGTCCTATGAGTGTCATCTGATGAAGATCATCAAAGGTTAGTGATTCATTTGATCTATATTTCTGCTTTTTGTGACTCCTATCTTTGGCTGAAAAAATGGCTGTGTGTTTTTGTGACTTGACTCTGACCTAACATAATCGTGTGTTGTGCTTTAGCTGTAAAGCGTTTTTTTTAATCGGACATGATGGGTAGTTAACAAGATGTTAAAACCTCTTATGGATATGGAAGACGCTAGTGTCTCAACTGGCCAATTGCTGGGGGAAATGCAGAGCACCAGATTCAAATAAAATGCTGTAAAATGCAAACTTTCATTAAATCACACATGTAAGATACTCAATTAAAGCTACACTCGTTGTGAATCCAGCTTTTAAAAATGATTTTTCGGCATAAAGCATAAGAAGCTATTATCTGATAGCCTGCATCATCTGCACCAGCAGTAAACAAAGAAGCTAGCATAGCAGGCGCTACACAAAACGCTGAAATAAAATATAAAACAAAGCATTACCTTTGACAAGCTTCTTTTGTTGGCACTCCAATATGTCCCATAAACATCACAATTGGTCCTTTTGTTTGATTAATTCCTTCCATATATATCCAAAATATCCATTTATAAAGCGTGTTTGATCCAGAAAAAAACAGCTCACAAAAACGCAACGTCACTACAAAATATTTCAAAAGTTGCCTATAAACTTTGCCAAAATATTCCAAACTACTTCTGTAATACAACGTTAGGTATTTTTAAACGTTAATAATCAATCCAATTGTAGACAGGGCAATCTGTATTCAATACAGGAAAGAAAAGAAACTAGCACTGCTTTTCACGTCTTGCCCAACTCACAAAAGTGTCCCCAGTTCCGAGTTGGCCAACTTCTTCATAGCACAAAGGAATAACCTCAACCATATTCCAAAGACTGGCGACATCCAGTGGAAGCGGTAGGAACTGAAAATAGGTTGCTATTAAATATCCAATGGCAAAGACATTATAGGGAACAGAGAGGGGGAAAATAGAAATTCTGAACAGTTTGTCCTCGGGGTTTTGCCTGCTACATAAGTTATATTATACTCACAGCCATGATTCAAACTGTTTTAGAAGCTTCAGAGTGTTTTCTATCCAAATATATGAATAGTATGCATATCTTATATTCTTGGCATGAGTAGCAGGAAGTTGAAATTGGGCACGCTATTTATCCAAAAGTGAAAATTCTGCCACCTAGCTTTAAGAGGTTAAATTACACTTTGTGAAAAAAGACAAACTTGGCTCATTCATTGAATCACATTGCTCATTCATCGCAAAACCCAATGGTATTTCTAACTACTTTAATTACCTTTTCATTGGCAAGATAAGCAAGGTTAGGTATGACATGCCAGCAACGTCAGCAACAAACGCTGACACTACACATCCAAGTATATCTGATCAAATTATGAAAGATGAAAATTGCACTTTTGAATTCTGTAAAGTCCGTGTAAATAATTACTTGTCTAACAGAACACATAGGATGCTCTTTAATGGAAGCCTCTCAAACATAATCAGGAATTCCCCAGGGTAGCTGTTTAGGCCCCTTACATTTTTCAATCTTTACTAATGACATGCCACTGGATTTGAGTAAAAACAATGTGTCTATGTATGCGGATGACTCAACACTATACACGTCAGCTACTACAACAACTGAAATGACTAACAAATGTAACAAAGAGCTGCAGTTAGTTTCGGAATGGGTAGCAAGGAATAAGTTAGTCCTAACTATTTCCAAAACTAAAAGCATTGTATTGGGACAAATCATTCTCTAAACCCTAAACCTCAACTACATCTCGTAATGAATAATGTGGAAATTGAGCAAGTTGAGATGACTAAACTGCTTGGAGTAACCCTGGATTGTAAACTGTCAAGGTCAAAACATATTGATACAACAGTAGCTAAGATGGGGAGATGCCTGTCCATAATAAAGTGCTGCTGTTACATCTGTCCCTGCCATGCACTCTACATCTTATCCTGTGTTTCCCTAACCTGCCGATACTCCTCCAGTGCTCTCGCTCTCTTTGTGTTGGTGTATTTGATTGTGTGAGTGGAGATAGGTGTGCTGGAGTCAGAGCAGATCCCCGCCAGCTGCACCCTGTTCCATAATAAAGACCTCTTCAAATACTCAGCCCTGTCAGATTATAGCCTCTGCTCAGTCAGTCTGCATTTCAAGCCGTTTGCTCCTGCATAGAGTGTATTATCCTGTGGTGCCTGTTTTCCCCAGCTTGACTTAGCTTTTTTCTCCACTACAGTTCCGCCCGCTCTGACTCTGGTCCCTGTCGCCAATCCCTCGTCTCGTCAGTCCTGCTCTGGACCTCCACTCTACTGCTTCCTTGGGTTTCACTCCGGACCTGCTTACTCTGTCCCTGATCCCTTTGCCACAGCCTCAGCCTCAGTTCCTGGTTCCTGGCTACCTGCCCAAGCTCTCCCTGGCCTGCACCCCATCTCCCCTGCTTTTCAATAAATACTTTGGTTACCTTATCCCTGTCTCCTCATCTGAGTCTGCACTTTGGTTCAACTGCTCCACCCCGCATAACAGCTGCTCTGCCTAAACAACTATCAACAAGGCAGGTCCTACAGGGCCTAGTTTTGTTGCACCTAGACTACTGTTCAGTAGTGTGATCGGGTGCCACAAAGAGGGATTTAGGAAAACTGCAGTTGGCTCTGAACAGGGCAGCACGGCTGTCCCTTAAAAGTACACAGAGAGTTAACATTAATGACATGCATGTCAATCTCTCATGGCTCAAAGTGAAAGAGAGATTGACTTCATCACTACTTGATTTTGTAAGCGGTGTGGACAAGCTGAATGTACTGAGCTGTATGTTTAAAATACTTGCACATAGTTCGGACACCCATGCATACCCCAAAAGACATGCCACCAGAAGTCTCTTCACACCTCCCATGTCCAGAACAGACTATGGGAGGCGTACAATACTACTGTACATAGAGCCATGACTACATGGAACTCTATTCCACATCAAGTATCTGATGCAAGTAGATTGAGATAAATTTTAAAAAACAGGTAAAAATACACCTTATGGAACAACGGGGACTGTGAAGAGACACACTCAAAGGTACAGACACATATGCATACATTGTGATATTGTATGGTGGTATTAAACATTTTGTATTGTAGATGTGTAGTGGTGTAATGTTATATGATGTACTGTTTTATATTTCGTTTTATATATAATGTAAGTGTTAACATGTTTGGACCCCAGGAAGAGTAGCAGCAAAAACATTTTTACCTTTTTTAAGAACCAATTCTTATTTACAATGACAGCCTTGGAACTGTGGGATAACTGCCTTGTTCAGAACAAATTTTTACCTTGTCAACTCAGGGATTTGATCTAGCAACCTTTTGGTTACCAGCCTAACACTCTAGCTACTAGGCTACCTGCCACCCCAATGGGGCTGTAACGGGGATCTCTAATAAATACATAATTCCATATGTGTTATTTCATAGTTTTCTTATCTTCACTATTATTCTACAATGTAGAAGATTTTTAAAATAACGAAAAAACCCTTGAATGAGTAGGTGTGTCCAAACCTTTGACTGGTACTGTTTATAGCATTAAATTAGCATTTACCACACCCATTTCGCTCCCCATATCCTAATTTATGCCACCATGAGTGAGAAACCTACATTTAACTGCCAAAATAAAGGAACTACCAAGATGAAGTGTCTTGATAGGGCATTGGGAGACCACAAGCTACTAGAACTGTGCTTTGTTATAGAGTCTGTTTTATTTATGGTGGTGGAAAATGCTGTCTCATAATTGTCTCCCATAATTGTTCAATTGGGTTGAGATCTGGTGACTGGTGGTGACACTTTAAACCCCCTATGCTCCCTTGAGAAGCCTCTTTCAAAGTGACAGAGATATCTTTTTCTAGTCATGGTTGCCAAAATAATGGGCAACTGAACATTTTATACATGGCCCTAAGCTTTGCTTAATTAACACAGGAACCACACCTGTGTGGAAGCACCTGCTTTCAATATACTTTATATCTTTCATTTACTCAAGTGTTTCCTTTATTTTGTCAGTTACCTGTACATGCCAAGTATACACCATATATTGTGTTCCCTACAGCTTATAGAAAAGAGCTGAAGCTCTAAACTATTCGTTCAGTCTCCAGTCCTACCTACCTTCAGGTTATGGAAAATGTGCTTTTTTAGTATTTACCCAGTAGGTTTCAAGGAGAAAGCTCCCACTTTTATGTCAAAGATAATAAAACAAATATACTACAGTATAGTACAGTCATTTCCGCAAACACAATATTCACTGGAGTGTTTTTACGCAAAAATACTACAGTGAATATTACAGTAAAATCTGCAAAAGGTCTACAGTGTAGGTTGCGTAGCCTAGCAGTTAAGAGCATTAGGCCAGTAACCAAAAGGTTAGGTGAGCTGACTGCTGATATGCCCTTAAGCAAGGCACGTAACCCTAATTACTCTGCTAAATTGATATAAATAGTATAGTAATATTACATTATAGTAATATTACACTATAGCATTTTTTTTATTTGGGAGCAGACAAAATTAGGTCGGACCCTCATAGTGCTATGCTTAGATGTTGTCTTTATCCGCTCACTGCCATTATCTGAGGGGTATACCTAGTGTCTAAACTAGTGTTTAGTTTACACTTTGACTCCGATACCCAGATGCCTTGCATAACGTATCAAACATGTAAGCTGTCCGTTGACAGGAACCACCTTTCCGGAGCCATATAAGGACTCTCTGGGAATGATGTAAGACCAGCTGTGACTGAGGACTTTTAGGCCCACATTAGACAAACACTATCTTTGAATACGCGCTGGAGGGCAGGCAGCTCCAACACATCATGCACAAAAACACACTCAAATACATACAGTATACAACACACACTGTGACATCACATACTGTATATAGTACCGGTCAAAGGTTTGGGCACACCTACTCATTCAAAGGTTTTTCTTTTTTTTACTATTTTCTACTATAAGGGCACAAGCCGAGACCCGGATGCAGACACGGGAGGCAGATGGTTGGAGTCTTAGATGTTTATTAATCCAAAAAGGGGTAGGCAAGAGAATGGTCATGTACAGGCAAAAGTTTAAATCCAGTTCAGAGTCCAGTAGGTACCGAAGGGCAGGCAGGCTCGAGATCAGGGCAGGCAGAATTGTCAGGCAGGCGGGAATGGAGTCCAGAAAACAGGCAAGGGTCAAAACCGGGAGGACTAGCAAAGAGAAGAGAAAAAGTAGTACAGGAAAAAACACGCTTGTTGACTTGACTAACATACACGACAAACTGGCACAGTTTGAGACAGGAAACTCCGGGATAAATACACTGGGGAAAATAAGTGACACCTGGAGGGGGTGGAGACAATCACAAGGACAGGTGAAACAGATGAGGGTGTGACATCTACATTGTAGAATAATAGTGAAGATCAAATCTATGAAATAATACATAATGAATAATGTAGTAAGCAAAAAGGTGTCAAATAAGTATTGAAATGTATTACAGGTGACTACCTCATAAAGCTGGTTGAGAGAATGCCAAGAGTATGCAAAGCTGTGCTTTGGTCTGATGATTCCAAATTTCTTGTGAAAGCATGGAGCACTGTGACACATGGAGGAGGTGTGAAAGTGTGGGGGTGCTTTGCTGATGACACTGTCTGCGATTTACTTCAAATTCAAGTCACACTTAACCTGCATGGCTACCACAGCATTCTGCAGTGATATGCCATCACATCTGGTTTGCATTTAGTGGGACTATCATTTGTTTTTCAACACGATAATGGCCCAAAACACACCTCCAGGCTGTGTAAGTGCTATTTGACCAAGAAGGCGATGGAGTGCTGCATCAGATGACCTGACCTCCACAATCACCTGACCTCAACCCAATTGAGATGGTTGGACCACAGAGTGAAGGAAAAGCGGTCAACAAGTGCTAAGCATATGTTGGAACTCCTTCAAGACTGTTGGAAAAGCATTCCAGGTGAAGCTGGTTGAGAGAATGCCAAGAGTGTGCAAAGCTGTCATCAAGACAAAGGGTGGCTACTTTGAAGAATCTCAAATATAACATATATTTTGATTTGTTTAACACTTTTTTGGTTACTACGGGATTCCATGTGTTATTTCATAGTTTTGATGTCTTCGCAATTTTTTTACATTTAAAAATGAAGAAAAACCAATGAATGAGTAGGTATATCAAAACTTTTGACTGGTACTGTATTTCGTACATCAATCATATGCATCACACAGACATCCTTCAAGTGCACCTTCATGGTACCAAGTCCTATACTTAGACTGCTAATAGAACAATAATCATTGTCTTAGTGACAGAGAAGACCAAACAAGCTAAATTATTATGGGATTGTCTCTTATAAGTGGGGTAATTGCTAATTAGACTCTCAGCTGAAAGTAAGCTTGAGATATCAGTCAGTCAGCTAGACTTGTAATTGTGAAATAAATAGCCTAACAATAGCCTAAGACAGATTGCATTGGTAACTTGATCTATTATTAAATAAGATTTTTAAAAAGTGCTAATACAATATCATCACAAATATATATTACAAGATTTGCACATGCTTCCAGTTATTACTGGCAAATAATGTAATCTCACCAAGAAATTCCAATATTCTGGTAGTCATAGAAGCATACAAAAAACAAAATACCACACAATGTATCACAAGACAGCAAATGACTACCAATGCTACTACTGTAACTGTGTAATGTATACTCAACGTAGGCCGATTGTCTACAGTGTGATCACTAGTCTAACTTTTGTAAAAATTCTACATTACGCACTACACAATCGAGGGATAGTATAGTGTGTAGTATAGTATTCTACAGTATATTATGAAATTATAAAGTAAGCACTACACATTATCAAGGGTTACTACAGTGTGGATTATATTATTGTACAATATATTACAGTTTACTACAGTCTGCTATATAATTCTATAGTAAGTACTTTAGTATTCTCTAGTAAACTGTAATATTTTTTAATGTAGGATTCAATATAAATAAAGACAACTAAATAAGTTATACTGTCTATGACAATGAGAACCATTTGGGCTCAATGATCTATTCTCTAGTTTTCCATAGCTGTACAGTTGAAGTCGGAAGTTTACATACACTTAGGTTGGAGTCATTAAAACTCGTTTTTCAACCACTCCACAAATTTCTTGTTAACAAACTATAGTTTTGGCAAGTCGGTTAGACATCTACTTTGTGCATGACACAAGTCATTTTTTCCAACAATTGTTTACAGACAGATTATTTCACTTATAATTCAATGTATCACAATTCCAGTATTTACATTCACTAAGTTGACTGTGTCTTTATACAGCTTGGAAAATTCCAGAAAATGATGTCATGGCTTTAGAAGCTTCTGACAGGCTAATTGACATAATTTGAGTCAATTGGTGGTGTACCTGTGGATGTATTTCAAGGCCAACCTTCACATTCAGTGCCTCATTGCTTGACATCATGGGAAAATCGAAAGAAATCAGCCAAGACCTCAGAAAAAAATTGTAGACCTCCACAAGTCTGGTTCATCCTTGAGAGCACTTTCCAAACACCTTAAAGTACCATGTTCTTCTGTACAAACAATACTACGCAAGTATAAACACCATGGGACCACGCAGCCATTACCGCTCAGGAAGGAGACGCGTTCTGTCTCCTAGAGATGAATGTACTTTGGTGCGAAAGGTGCAAATCAATCCCAGAACAACAGCACCTTGTGAAGGACCTTGTGAAGATGCTGGGGGAAACAGGTACAAAAGTATCAATATCCACAAGAAAACAAGTCCTATATCGACATAACCTGAAAGGTCACTTAGCAAGGAGGAAGCCACTACTCCAAAAGCTCAATAAAAGAAGCCAGACTACGGTTTGCAACTGCCATGGGGACAAAGATCGTACTTTTTGGAGAAATATCCTCTGGTCTGATGAAACAAAAATAGAACTGTTTGGCCATAATGACCATTGTTATGTTTGGAGGGAAAATGGGGAGGCTTGCAAGCCGAAGAACACCATCCCAACCATGAAGCACAGGGGTGGCAGCATCATGTTGTGGGGGTGCTTTGCCGCAGGAGGGACTGGTGCACCTCACAAATGTGGATATATTGAAGCAACATCTCAAGACATCAGTCAGGAAGTTAAAGCTTGGTCGCAAATGGGTCTTACAAATGGACCCAAAGTTGTGGCAAAATGGCTTAAAGACAACAAAGTCAAGGTATTGGAGTGGCCATCACAAAGCCCTGACCTCAATCCTATAGAACATTTGTGGGCAGAACTGAAAAAGCGAGTGCGAGCAATGAGGCCTGCAAATTTGACTCAGTTAGACCAGCTCTGTCAGGAGGAAAAGACCAAAATTCACCCAACTTATTGTGGGAAGCGTGTGGAAGGCTTCCCGAAATATTTTACCCCAGTTAAACAATTTAATGGCAATGCTACCAAATACTAATTGTGTGTATGTAAGCTTCTGACCCACTGGGAATGTGATAAACAAAATAAAATATTAAATAAATCATTCTCTCTACTATTATTCTGACGTGTCACATTCTTAAAATAAAGTGCTGATCCTAACTAACTAATTTTTACTAGGATTAAATGTCAGGAATTGTGAAAAACTGAGTTGAAATGTATTTGGCTAAGGTGTATGTAAACTTCCGACTTCGACTGTATATGTAGTAAACAGCCAGTCACAGATCATGTACATTTACATTTACATTTAAGTCATTTAGCAGACGCTCTTATCCAGAGCGACTTAAATGTACAGAGCTTTGTCCATCTCCAGCTGGACAACACAGCACATGACTGAGAAGCCTAGTCACACAGCAGCAGAGTATCATGTTTAAAACAATTTGTTTTATTAATCTTTGGTCCTCTGTCCAACACAAACATGCACATCCAGGCTGGATCCATTGCTCCCTGAAGGCATGCTGACGTGCCTACTAGCACAGAAAGTTCTGAGTTCTGAGTCAGGCCTAGAAAGTAAAACTCCAAACAACATCCTAGACATTGACTCCCCATCGATTCACACACTGACTGATCTAATTCATCTCTCCAGTCACAAACACATATCAAACTCCAGAGACTTGAGTCAATGCTTCAGGATCCACTGTATCTGCACTGTTTCATAGTGATTAGTTCCCGCACACACAAGCACGCCAGGAAGGCACGTGTGCACACCCACACATCAAATCAAATTAAATCAAATGTATTTATATAGCCCTTTGTACATCAGCTGATATCTCAAAGTGCTGTACAGAAACCCAGCCTAAAACCCCAAACAGCAAGCAATGCAGGTGTAGAAGCACGGTGGCTAGGAAAAACTCCCTAGAAAGGCCAAAACCTAGGAAGAAACCTAGAGAGGAACCAGGCTATGTGGGGTGGCCAGTCCTCTTCTGGCTGTGCCGGGTGGAGATTATAACAGAACATGGCCAAGATGTTCAAATGTTCATAAATGACCAGCATGGTCGAATAATAATAAGGCAGAACAGTTGAAACTGGAGCAGCAGCATGGCCAGGTGGACTGGGGACAGCAAGGAGTTATCATGTCAGGTAGTCCTGGGGCATGGTCCTAGGGCTCAGGTCCTCCGAGAGAGAGAAAGAAAGAGAGAGAGAATTAGAGAACGCACACTTAGATTCACACAGGACACCGAATAGGACAGGAGAAGTACTCCAGATATAACAAACTAACCCTAGCCCCCCGACACATAAACTACTGCAGCATAAATACTGGAGGCTGAGACAGGAGGGGTCAGGAGACACTGTGGCCCCATCCGAGGACACCCCCGGACAGGGCCAAACAGGAAGGATAAAACCCCACCCACTTTGCCAATGCACAGCCCCCACACCACTAGAGGGATATCTTCAACCACCAACTTACCATCCTGAGACAAGGCCGAGTATAGCCCACAAATATCTCCGCCATGGCACAACCCAAGGGGGGGCGCCAACCCAGACAGGATGACCTCATCAGTGAATCAACCCACTCAGGTGACGCACCACTTCCAGGGATGGCATGAGAGAGCCCCAGCAAGCCAGTGACTCAGGAACTGTAATAGGGTTAGAGGCAGAGAATCCCAGTGGAAAGAGGGGAACCGGCTAGGCAGTGACAGCAAGGGCGGTTCGTTGCTCCAGAGCCTTTCCGTTCACCCTCCTACTCCTGGGCCAGACTACACTCAATCATATGACCCACTGAAGAGATGAGTCTTCAGTAAAAACTTAAAGGTTGAGACCGAGTTTGCGTCTCTGACATGAGTAGGCAGACCGTTCCATAAAAATGGAGCTCTATAGGAGAAAGCCCTGCCTCCAGCTGTTTGCTTAGAAATTCTAGGGACAATTAGGAGGCCTTACGTCTTGTGACCATAGCGTACGTGTAGGTATGTACGGCAGGACCAAATCAGAGAGATAGGTAGGAGCAAGCCCATGTAATGCTTTGTAGGTTAGCAGTACAACCTTGGAATCAGCCCTTGCTTTGACAGGAAGCCAGTGTAGAGAGGCTAGCACTGGAGTAATATGATCAAATTTTTTTGTTCTAGTCAGGATTCTAGCAGCCATATTTAGCACTAACTGAAGTTCATTTAGTGCTTTATCCGGGTAGCCGGAAAGTAGAGCATTGCAGTAGTCTAACCTAGAAGTGACAGTTGAAACTTGAGTCAATGGATACATTTTTCTGCATCATTTTTGGACAGAAAGTCTCAGATTTTTGCCATGTTACGTAGATGGAAAAAAGCTGTCCTTGAAATGGTCTTCAAAAGAGAGATCGGGGTCCAGAGTAACGCCGAGGTCCTTCACAGTTTTATTTGAGACGACTGTAAAACCATTAAGATTAATTGTCAGATTCAACAGAAGATCTCTTTGTTTCTTGGGACCTAGAACAAGCATCTCTGTTTTGTCCGAGTTTAAAAGTAGAAAGTTTGCAGCCATCCACTTCCTTATGTCTGAAACACATGCTTCTTGCAAGGGCAATTTTGGGGCTTCACCATATTTCATTGAAATGTACAGCTGTGTGCCATCCGCATAGCAGTGAAAGTTAACATTATGTTTTCGAATAACATCCCCAAGAGGTAAAATATATAGTGAAAACAATAGTGGTCCTAAAACAGAACCTTGAGGAACACCGAAATGTACAGTTGATTTGTCAGAGGACAAACCATTCACAGAGACAAACTGATATCTTTCCGACAGATAAGATCTGAACCAGGCCAGAACTTGTCCGTGTAGACCAATTTGGGTTTCCAATCTCTCCAAAAGAATGTGGTGATCGATGGTATCAAAAGCAGCACTAAGGTCTAGGAGCACGAGGACAGATGCAGAGCCTCGGTCCGGTGCCATTAAAATGTCATTTACCACCTTCACAAGTGCCGTCTCAGTGCTATGATGGGGTCTAAAACCAGACTGAAGCATTTTGTATACATTGTTAGTCTTCAGGAAGGCAGTGGGTTGCTGCTCAACAGCCATTTCTAAAAATTTTGAGAGGAATGGAAGATTCGATATAGGCCGATAGTTTTTTATATTTTCTCGGTCAAGGTTTGGCTTTTTCAAGAGAAGCTATATTACTGCCACTTTTAGTGAGTTTGGTAAACATTTGGTGGATAGAGAGCCGTTTATTATGTTCAACATAGGATGGCCAAGCACAGGAAGCAGCTCTTTCAGTAGTTTAGTTGGAATAGGGTCCAGTATGCAGCTTGAAGGTTACATGCATACATGCGAGCACACACACATGCACACACACCTAGAAAGACACATGTCAGATTTAATGAGTCATGAGTCATGTTCATCAGGTGTCATCCCATCCGAAAGCTATCCGGCCCCCTCACAATCTATAGTCCTTCCTAACTTCAAAGAGCTGGGCGTGGGACAGCCTGTCATATGTCGTTTCACTTGGCCCGTCATGGCAGGAAAATGACCTGATTGTGCGTGCAACATTATTAGTGTTCCCCTTTCCGAGTGGCCTGGAGGGAAGGCTTACTGCTGCAGAGGGCCAATGTGGCATGCCCATACCTAGGCTATGAGCTCTGAGAGGAGCAAGCGGGGGAACACATCGGTCTTTGTGTGTGTGTAATGAGCGTGATTGGGTCGTGAGTGCTGGTGTGGGAGAGTATTGTGGCGATAGACCTGTGTGTTTTCCCGCTGACCGCTTCTTGCCTCTGCCTCTCGTCCGCCTACGCCTCGCATCTGCTGGCCCAAGCCCCAGTGTGGACGCTGACACTGTGCTCTGGGGAAAGAATTACGTGCCGGTCCTCAGGTAGAGGGGAGCCGCCGGATAGGCTACTGGGTCCTGGACGCCACCACCATAGTCTTATATAATGATGGCCTTCCACACACATGAGGGCCTGGCAGGGAGATGGCACTGCTAATTGTGATTAATGCTAATGATGTTCAACAGCCGGTCATGTTATGTAGATGCTAAATGTAAACGCACCAGCAGAGCACACATGATATGGTGGCAGTCTTTGGCTGTCAAATAACTTTTGTTCTTTGTTCAAATTAATATTTTGTTGTGCACTGTGTTGTCATTAGATGTGTGTATGTAGGGGGAATATGAGAGTATCTTCACATAATGTGTGAGCCCTTTGAATGGGTGCGTGTGCATATCATAAATATATGGTGTGTACTGTATGTGTATCTGTATGCATGCGTCTCTATGTCTCGGGGAATGTGTTTATGTGTTTGTTTTGAATGTGTGCTGTAGCTGTGTGGTGACAACCTGTCCATACCTGCCCCAGGAGAGCCTCTGATTGGTTATCTCTGGTGCATGAGGTCACACTCTCAGTCTCACTGAGACCTGATTCTCAGACATGATCTGAGCAAACAAAGAGCACTCTACTAATGAATCACTGACATAAACTTCCCATAACACTGCTCTGTCAGACATACAATAACCTGGCTGTGTGTTTATGTTTTGCCTGTCATGGGGACACAAAAACACTGTATGACACTAGTAGTGAGATGAAGCCTACTGGCAATATGAGTATTAATGTGCCTGGAATCTATCCAACATACAGTGTGGGATTCTGTTTTAAGTCAAAACACTCATCATTGACAAAGTGTATCTAATGAACTAAAAAAACAAGTCCCTGAGTCAAGCACCTGATTCCCTTTTTTGTTCATGCCGGGTTGAAGCTTGTTTGGGTACCCTTTCTATCCAATGTATCTAAAGAACTTTCAGTTGATTGATGCCTTGTTGTTTATCTAAGGTGTCATATAACAACAGATGACATTCCTGATGAGGAGCAGAGAGATAGTGGCTGGCATGTGGACATACTCTGTGTGTTTGTAAATTCGCTCTGGCTGTCTACTCTGATTTCAGAGCACTCTCGTCTGAATGTTCCAGAGTGCAGAATAACTCATGTTATCACTAACGCTCTGGATAACATGAAAACAGCCTAAACAGCTCTGCTAGGGCAAGTAAAATGGTCAGAGTGAGGTGTTCTCTCATTTATGTCTGGAAGTAGCTAGCAATCTAGCCAACTTTCCCCAACTACCTCTAAGCCAAATGGAGAGAGTCTGCAGTCAACTGAGTGTTGCTCTTTTAATTAGGAAGCGTGGTGCCGTCAGTAGATTAAGGAGTGTGCTGCATTCTGTTAGCTGTCAGTCAAACTGTGTAAATGTGAAACCGAAACTAACCTTGATGGTTAAGGTAAGAAATTAATTCTGACTGGTTTCATTGGGTTAATTAGAATTGGGTTAATTTGCCGCCTCAATAGTCTAGGCAAGCTCCTGGAGAGTGGCTTGGCTGACAGGCTTCAGAAGCATTTTGATGCAATAGGAGCCTTAGGGGTCAACCAGACAGGGTTCCAAAAAAACATGGTCCACCACAGACAACATTCTGAGATTGACAGAAGACACTCAAAGAGCTTTTAACAAAAAACAAGTAACCATTGATCTATTCTTCGAAATCGAAAAAGCATTTGACAATATGTGACACAACGGGCTTATGTACAGATTACAGGACGCCAACTTGAAGCTTCCAAAACAGATGGTTGTGATTTTAATCAGTTTTGTCAACCAGTGAGAGTAGGGGTAGCTACGTCTGACAGGTTCTCCCAGAGGTGAGAGTTCAGATATTTATTACCTCAATCCTAGAGAGGGCCAGGTCCCTCAGTCCGCTGCTACCTGTGCTACTGAGCATCATCTTTCAACTTCCCCCATGGAGCAAAAAAGCTCCAAAGAAGCACAAATGACATTTTATCCTGGGCAAACACGTGGAGAGTGAAACAGAACCCGATAAAAACCCAGTGTGTCCTATTCTCCAAGACAAGAAAGAGAAACAAAACAGTTGACCTCGCACTCTATGGGCAGACACTTCAGACCACTCCCCACAACCAAGTTCCTGGGTCTTACATTCCAAGAAGACATTAAGTGAAGCACACATGTTGAGAACCTGGCGAAGGAGCCCCTATAACAGCCATCAAAGTATACATTTTTGTAATTTATACCAAAGCTATATAATATAAGATAATTAGTTTGGTGCTTACTTTTGTCCTATTTCACATATATACAGTACAAGAGCATGTGTAAATTGGAAATGTGTTTTTTTTTGCATATCCCACTCCCCGAGACACACTTGGAGAGTGGGGTCAAAGCCAGGGATCAGCCACCAGGGGCACATCTTGTGTTTTTAGATAGAATTCAGGCTATATTAGAACAAATCCAGACAGGAACTATTATTTTAGCAGGTGTCACGTTCCAACCTTTATTTCCGTTGTTTTGTCATTATGTAGTATGGTCAGGGCGTGAGTTGGGGTGGGCAGTCTATGTTTGTTTTTCTATGATTTGGGGATTTCTATGTTTCGGCCTAGTATTGTTCTCAATCAGAGGCAGGTGTCATTAGTTGTCTCTGATTGAGAATCATACTTTGGTAGCCTGGGTTTCATTGTTTGTTTGTGGGTGTTTATTTTCCATATCAGTGTTTGTTTCCACACGGGACTGTTTCGGTTTTCTTATCTATTCACATGGTTATTTTTGTATTGTTGTCGTGTTCAGTATTTATTAAATATAATGGACACTTACCACGCTGCGCATTAGTCCGACATTTCTTACTCCTCCTCAGAGGATGAAAGCCGTTAAAGCAGGTGACCAATATGAAACATTAGATAAGATTGACAGACATTGTAATGCAAAAGGAAAATTAAGGGAGCCTCCAAAGAGACTTAACATTTTCATCTCTACAATTTTTTTTTATTACCAACTACAAAGGATTATTCCTTTTCTTCTGAAAGTAAGAAAAGTTGTTCAAAAATTGACATTTTTATTTCCAAAAATGCACTCAACTATTTACTGGATAAAATGTTTTATTATATAGGAATATCGGATCATTCTCCGGTATCATGCTTAAATACACTGACAGAAAATTATACAAGAGACTAAATTCACAAATTCTACAGCACAATGGCATAGACATAGCATATGGGGTGTAGTGAGATAACTCATTGGCTGGACGATTCTCTTCTCATCACTCATCTTGAAAAAACATACACTAAAAAGCTGGAAATCAATCCGCCCCATTAACACAATGGAGAAATCGAATGATTTTTATTGAAATACAAATACAATTTGAGGCCATGTGGCAAACAATAATGCAGGCACTAGGGAAGGTGGTGTGAATCTGGGCAGATGAGATTGTAGCTGTTGTTTGTGTGCATCTGTAAGCTGTTATTAATATGTGTAAGTTTGTATCTGGTGTGAGGAAAAAATGAAAGAAAACAGAGAAAAAAATATTATAAAAAAAGATGGCTTTCACGAAACCATGGTGGTTGCCATGTTACCATGAGGTTGCCTAGGCAGAGCGTTCTTGTACATTTTGTGAATATGTAATCATAAAAATAAAATTAAAATATATATTTTTTATGAACATTTAATTTTTTATGTCTTCTCTTTTTTACTTTTTACACATTTTGTTGGGTTACGGTTTTTATGAATTCAAATGATATTTTTTTGTCACTGGTCTACACACAATAACCCATAATATATATTTTTAAATGTGTACAATTAAATATGAAAAGCTGAAATGTCTTGAGTCAATAAGTATGTAGACGGTCATCGTATGGAGGGAACCAAAGCACAGAGTGGTGTGAATACATACTTTAATGAAAGGATGACAAAACACGAAGTACACTAAACAAAACAAACAAACTAACAAGACGAGCGTGACTGCTATTGAAACACTGTGCTAACATGCAACATAACATAGACAATAACCCACAAACCCAAACTGGAAAATGGCAACCTAAATAGGTTCCCCAATCAGAGACAACGATAAACAGCTGCCTCTGATTGGGAACCAATCCAGGCCACCATAGACCTACAATATGCCTAGACTAGACACACACACCTAGACAAACAAAACTATAGATGAGACAAAAACACACCTACCCTAGTCACACCCTGACCTAACCAAAATATATAAAGAAAACAAAGAATACTCAGGTCAGGGTCAGGTCAGTGACAGGGTGTGACAGTAACCCCCCACAAAGGTACCTAAACCTAATCTAAAGGGGAGGGTCCGGGTGGGCCTCTTTCACGGAGGCGGGTCGGGTGCGGAACGAGGACCCCGTTCCACTCCATGATTGTGTCCCACTTGTTGTTGATTCTTCACAAAATAAAGTTTTATATCTTTATGTTTGAAGCCTGAAATGTGGCAAAAGGTCGCAAAGTTCAAGGGGGCCGAATACTTTCGCAAGGCACTGTAAACTTCTGACTTCAACTGTAAGTACAGCGTCATGTGATATAGAGTCTTTATCGATGTGTTATGAATGACTGAAGGTAAATCACTTCAATACTCAACTGAGTATTATAGGAAATTACATAAAAGTGTAAATAAATAGGTTATTAACGTTCTTCTGATTTATGAAGATTATTTCATGATCCACAGGTTACTGTAGGGTGTGAGAGGTTTTTAAATGGTTTGATGGGCCTGCAAAGTTTGCGTTTGGGTTTGTGTGTGTGTCAGAACCAAGCTGTTTTGGAGTTGTCCAACCTAAGACTACCGCACCAGGTACTCCTCTTCTGTTCTCATGCTGGAGACCAGGGCTTGACTTCAACCTGTTACAATGGTGCCAACATTTTGTGGCTGATCTTTCAGCAGGGGAGTGGGTGAATGTGTCAAAGACCTGACTGGGCCCAGCACCACAAGGTATGGCAAATGTTTGTTGTGTGTGTGTTTGTGTACTGAGGAACATGTAACTTAGTTTCAGAAGAAATACACTTACAATTTCTTTAGGTTGGGGGCTTTCATCAAGATAAGTGTTTATTTGTCTAATGTTGTCCACAGGATATTGCACACGCGGCATAGGTAAGCCTAGGATGTCAACCATTCAAGTTGGCCTTAGTGGGAGAGACCATATAATTCTATTGGAGTGACCGTACTGAGTAAATTATTTGTCATCATCACTATTTAACACAGTCAAAAAACATCATAATTATTGCTAAACCCTGCCCATTTCCACAATGTATATCTTCTTAAAATTTGATTTTAAACCTAATAAGTTAAAAACTTATTGACTCAAGAAATTTCAGCTTTTTATTCACTATTCATTTGTAAAGATTAATTCCATAATTCTACTTTGACATTATAGGGTATTATATGCAGACCAGTGAATTATTTTATTTGATACATTTTGAAATCAGACTAATACAACAAAATATGAAAAAAGTAAAGGGCTGTGAATATTTTCTGAAGGCATTGTAGATGTCCTGGAGGGTGGGAGCTCAGTCCCAGTGATGTACAGGGCCGTCTTCTCCACCCACTGGAGGGCCTTGCAGTCAGAAATTCCCGGACCAAGCTCTCGATGGTACAGCGGTAGCATCTGGAGAGGACCCAGGGTAGCATAACACATTTCTTCAGCCGTTGCACCCTCTTAACTAGTGTGGTGGTGTTATTGGTCCATGTAACGTTCTCGGTTATGTGGACACAGGGGGAATTACAACTGCTGACTCTCTCTGCTGCAGTCCCATTGATGTGAATCGGGGAATTTTCCCTCCTCTGCTTCCTGAAGTCAACAATCAACTCCTTTGTTTTGCTGACGTTGAGGGAGACGTTGTCGTCCTTGCACCACAACTCCAGTTCACTTATCTCCTCCCTTTAGACTGACTCGTCGCTGTTGGTTATCAGGCCTACAACCTTGGTGTTGCCAGCAGACTTGCTGATGGAGTTGGGGTCGTGCTAAGCCATGTAGTTGTGGGTGAACAGGGAGTACAGCAGAGGGCTGAGGACACATCCCTGGTTGGCCCCTGTGTTAAGAGTCAGTGTGGAGGAGGGGTTGTTGCCAATCCTCACAGCCTGTAGTTTACCCGTCAAGAAATCCAGGGTCCAGTTGCAGAGGGTGGTGTTCAGACCCAGGGCTCTGAACTTGGTTTTGAGCTTGCAGGTAACAATAGGGTTGAATGCTGAACTGTAGTCAATAAAGTTTTTTCTCACACAGATGTTCCTCTTGTCCAGATGTGTTACTGCAGTGTGAATAGCTATGGAAATGGCATCTTCCGTGGATCTGTTGGTGGATAGGCAAATTGGAGTGGGTCCAGCATGCCTGGCCTTGATGTGGGCCATGACCAGACTCTTGGCACACTTCATGATGACTGAGGTGAGTGCGACAGAGCGATAGTCATTTGGGCATGTCACCTTGTTTTTCTTAGGCACTTGTCTTATCTTATTAAAGTAAGTGTGTGTGTGTGTGTGTGTGTGTGTGTGTGTGTGTGTGTGTGTGTGTGTGTGTGTGTGTGTGTGTGTGTGTGTGTGTGTGTGTGTGTGTGTGTGTGTGTGTGTGTGTGTGTGTGTGTGTGTGTGTGTGTGTGTGTGTGTGTGTGTGTGTGTGTGTGTGTGTGTGTGTGTGTGTGTCCATCCCTATCTATGTTTGTAGCTCCGACAGCAGATATGTGTCCAGTTTCAGGAAAATAGGCGTATATCATGTGTCACAAGAGTCATATTTATCTAAATGCGTTTTTTTGCCAGAAAGGCCTTCTGAAACATGTGAACTTTCATGAGACTTAATAACAAACTTGTTTGCCATCTGTAAATAGAAATAAAATGGTGAAATTACGAGCCTAGTTGGTTTAGCCACAGAAAAGGTCAGCAACCTTCCCACTAGCCATGATTGGCTGAGATAATGAGTTCAGATTGGTCTGCCATATAGCACGCTTATGTCTATTTGAGAAGGTTAGTATGTGTAGGTAATTCTGTCTAACGCTGCTTTAAAAAATATATATATTGCTTTATAGAACTGCATAAGTGTTGCTATCCACTTTCTGGAGGACCGAGTTTTGAAATCAGTGGAATTAGAATATGATAGCTTAGGAGATGGAGAAAATGCCTGTCTCCGGATTCCATTTTCAAACTAAGTGCAACCATGGCATCCATGACAGGGAGAGTGTCCAACCATGATATATATGGGCCATCTACATTTTCAGATGTTACTTGTTTCTAATTTTGACAAAGTCGTTTTCATTTCAAGTTAAAGTGTACTGTTAGCTAGCTAGCGAGCGGGCGCTGGCTGGCTCACTAGACAACATTACGTGTATGATCTTATTATTCATTTCTCAGAGCCATTTGCTAGGCTAGTTATAACCTAATGTTAGCTAGCTAACATTGAACCTGGTTGGTTAGGTACCTGCAGGTTTATGCAGGGTAGTAATGTCATGAGTTGGGGTTCATTGTTTAGCTAGCTAGCTACATGCCTTAACAAAAGACTCCACTATGCAAGTGTCCTTTAGAATAGAATGTCACTGCGACAACTGTAAGCCAGTTAGATTGGGTGCTTAACTGTGGTTGTTAGGACAGATTACTTTGATCAACCCTTAAAGAGATTGGTGGTGCTAAAGCTTAAGAGAGTGAAAGATGCTGAATGGGTGTAGATAAGAGCTCTCCAGTAGGTACCAAAGCAGTCAAGGCCATTTTCTCAAAAGTGAGGTTATAAGTTTATCAACTTTGATAGCAGAATTACTTTCCCAATGTTCCTCAAATGTAGTGCATGATATACCATTTTGTCTCTGCTTTTATTCAATGTAAAAAAAAACAAATTTAGCTACATAAGACCGAGTCAAGGCGGTCGGTCACATATGGAGGACAGAAAAGGGGAGAGAGGGAGAGGGAGGTTTGGCAGCACTGAGACAAGAACCTCTTTAACTACAGTTTTTATCTTTGCACAAAGTGCCCTCTTAAACAAAAAGACATGAATGAGGATATCACAGTGATGGAGTAAGACGACTGAATAGCAACCTCTGCTGCAGTGTCATTTAGCAAATGTGAAAAGATAATGGAGTCATGTATTTCATTATAGACAGTGTTTTATTAGAACAATAAGGAGTCAGCTCAAGATTAAAAATACACAAAGAAAATACTTTAAGGGTTAGAGTATCAAAGTACAATGGACTTTACATACCTAACTAGCTTTTCCCTTGTACAATAAGTGGAGAAGCAGCTCTAAGTTAGGTGGAATGTAACATTGTAACATGCAGTTAAGACGGAATGTTAGAGTCATGTTGTCAACTAAACGTGTTGAATTCAAGTATCAGTTGTTAAACAAAGTAAAATGACAAACATAAACAATATTGCTAGTGCTATTTCTGAGGTCAATAAAATAACAGAATACATTAAATTAGCTCTTAGAATAAATATAACCCAAACGTAAGGATTGGTTTTCTTTAAACTTACAAAAGTCATGTCAAAACAATGAGACATTACAAAAAATGTTCTCAACAACATTTCTCAATAAAGCTTCCAGAATACAATCAATTAAATAAATATGAACATAAATAAATACATTAATGTATTCTGTTATTTTATTGACCTCAGAAATAGCACTAGCAATATTGTTTATGTTTGTCATTTTACTTTGTTTAACAACTGATACTTGAATTCAACACGTTGAGTTGACAACATGACTCTAACATTCCGTCTTAACTGCATGTTACAATGTTACATTCCACCTAACTTAGAGCTGCTTATCCACTTATTGTACAAGGGAAAAGCTAGTTAGGTATGTAAAGTCCATTGTACTTTGATACTCTAACCCTTAAAGTAATTTCTTTGTGTATTTTTAATCTTGAGCTGACTCCTTATTGTTCTAATAAAACACTGTCTATAATGAAATACATGACTCCATTATCTTTTCACATTTGCTAAATGACACTGCAGCCGAGGTTGCTATTCATTCGTCTTACTCCATCACTGTGATATCCTCATTCATGTCTTATTGTTTAAGAGGGCACTTTGTGCAAAGATAAAACATGTAGTTAAAGAGGTTCTTTTCTCAGTGCTACCAAACCTCCCTCTCCCTCTCTCCCCTTTTCTGTCCTCCATATGTGACCGACCGCCTTGACTCGGTCTTATGTAGCTAAATTTGTTTTTTACATTGAATAAAAGCAGAGACAAAATGGTATATCATGCACTACATTTGAGGAACATTGGGAAAGTAATTCTGCTATCAAAGTTGATACACTTATAACCTCACTTTTGAGAAAATGGCCTTGACTGCTTTGGTACCTACTGGAGAGCTTTTATCTACACCCATTTAGCATCGTTCACTCTCTTAAGCTTTAGCTCCACCAATCTCTTTAAGGGTTGATTAAAGTATTCTGTCCTAACAACCGCAGTCAAACACCCAATCTAACTGGCTTACAGTTGTCGCAGTGACATTCTATTCTAGAGGACACTTCCATAGTGGAGTCTTTTAAGGCATGCAGCTAGCTAGCTAAACAATGAACCCCAACTCATGACGTTACTACCCTGCATAAACCTGCAGGTACCTAACCAACCAGGTTCAATGTTAGCTAGCTAACATTAGGTTATAACTAGCCTAGCAAATGGCTCTGAGAAATGAATAATAAGATCATACACGTAATGTTGTCTAGTGAGCCAGCCAGCGCACGCTCGCTAGCTAGCTAACAGTACACTTTAACTTGAAATGAAAACGACTTTGTCAAAATTAGAAACAAGTAACATCTGAAAATGTAGCTGGTCCATATACATCATGGTTGGACACTCTCCCTGTCATGAATGCCATGGTTGCCCTTGGTTTGAAAATGGAATCCGGAGACAGGCATTTTCTCCATCTCCTTAGCTATCATACTCTAATTCCACTGATTTCAAAACTCGGTCCTCCAGAAAGTGGAGAGCAACACTTATGCAGTTCTATAAAGCAATATATATATTTTTTAAAGCAGTTACCTACACATACTAACCAGCTCAAATAGAAATAAGCGTGCTATATGGTAGACCAATCTGAACTCATTATCTCAGCCAATCATGGCAAGTGGGAAGGTTGCTGACCTTTTCTGTGGCTAAACCAACTAGGCTCGTAATTTCACAATTTTATTTATATTTACAGATGGCATACAAGTTTGTTATTAAGGCTCATGAAAGTTCACATGTTTCAGAAGGCCTTTCTGACAAAAAAAAACGCATTTAGATAAAAAATGACTCTTGTGACCCACAATATACGCCTATTTTCCATGAGACGGGATGCATATCTCCTGTAGGACCTACAAACTTAGATTGGGATGAACACACACACACACACACACACACACACACACACACACACACACACACACACACACACACACACACACACACACACACACACACACACACACACACACACACACACACACACACACACACACACACACACACACACACACACACACACACACACACACACACACACACACACACACACACACACACACACACACACACACACACACACACACACATGTACTTTAATAAGATAAGACAAGTGCCTAAGAAAAACAAGGTGACATGCCCAAATGACTATCGCTCTGTCGCACTCACCTCAGTCATCATGAAGTGTGCCAAGAGTCTGGTCATGGCCCACATCAAGGCCAGGCATGCTGGACCCACTCCAATTTGCCTATCCACCAACAGACCCATGGAAGATGCCATTTCCATAGCTATTCACACTGCAGTAACACATCTGGACAAGAGGAACATCTATGTGAGAAAAAACTTTATTGACTACAGTTCAGCATTCAACCCTATTGTTACCTCCAAGCTCAAAACCAAGCTCAGTGCCCTGGGTCTGGACACCACCCTCTGCAACTGGACCCTGGATTTCTTGACGGGCAAACTACAGGCTGTGAGGATTGGCAACAACCCCTCCTCCACACTGACTCTTAACACAGGGGCCACCCAGGGATGTGTCCTCAGCCCTCTGCTGTACTCCTTGTTCACCCACAACTGCATGGCTTAGCACGACCCCAACTCCATCATCAAGTCTGCTGACAACACCAAGGTTGTAGGCCTGATAACCAACAGCGACGAGTCAGTCTAAATGGAGGAGGCAAGTGAACTGGAATTGTGGTGCAAGGACAACAACGTCTCCCTCAACGACAGCAAAACAAAGGAGTTGATAGTTGACTTCAGGAAGCAGAGGAAGGAAAATTCCCCGATTCACATCAATGGGACTGCAGCAGAGAGAGTCAGCAGTTGTAAATCCCCCTGTGTCCACATCACGAGAACGTTACATGGACCAATAACACCACCACACTAGTTAAGAGGGTGCAACGGCTGAAGAAATGTGGTATGCCACCCTGGGTCCTCTCCAGATGCTACTGCTGTACCATCGAGAGCTTGGTCCGGGAATTGCTGACTGCAAGGCAGTCACTCCTTGGTCATAGTGTTTTGTGTTTTCGTTATATATTTGGTCAGGCCAGGGTGTGACATGGGTTTAATGTTGTATTTCGTATTGGGGTTTTGTAGGCATTGGGATTGCGACTGAGTAGGGGTGTAGCATAGGTTTGGCTGCCTGAGGCGGTTCTCAATCAGAGTCAGGTGATTCTCGTTGTCTCTGATTGGGAACCATATTTAGGTAGCCGGGGTTTCACTGTGTATTTCGTGGGTGATTGTTCCTGTCTCTGTGTAGTGTTCACCAGATAGGCTGTATTAGGTTTTCACGTTCCGTTTGTTGTTTTGTATATTTATAAGTTATTTCATGTATCGCAATCATTCATTAAAGAACATGAGTAACAACCACGCTGCATTTTGGTCCGACTCTCTTTCGACAAACGAACGCCGTTACAGAATCACCCACCACACACGGACCGAGTGGCGTGGTAACAGGCATCGACAGCAGGAGCAGCGAAAGGAGGATGAATTGTTCGGAGAAGAACCCTGGGATCAGCCGGGAGAATATCGCCGCCCCAAAGAAGAACTGGAGGCGGCAAGAGCTGAGAGACGCTGGTATGAGGAGAAACAACAGCGGCAGCAGGAGCCATTTTGTCTCTGCTTTTATTCAATGTAAAAAACAAATTTAGCTACATAAGACCGAGTCAAGGCAGTCGGTCACATATGGAGGACAGAAAAGGGGAGAGAGGGAGAGGGAGGTTTGGCAGCACTGAGACAAGAACCTCTAACTACATTTTTTTAAATCTTTGCACAAAGTGCACACTTAAACAAAAATACATGAATGAGGATATCACAGTGATGGAGTAAGACGACTGAATAGCAACCTCGGCTGCAGTGTCATTTAGCAAATGTGAAAAGATAATGGAGTCATGTATTTCATTATAGACAGTGTTTTATTAGAACAATAAGGAGTCAGCTCAAGATTAAAAAATACACAAAGAAAATACTTTAAGGGTTAGAGTATCAAAGTACAATGGACTTTACATACCTAACTAGCTTTTCCCTTGTACAATAATTGGAGAAGCAGCTCTAAGTTAGGTGGAATGTAACATTGTAACATGCAGTTAAGACGGAATGTTAGAGTCGTGTTGTCAACTAAACGTGTTGAATTCAAGTATCAATTGTTAAACAAAGTAAAATGACAAACATAAACAATATTGCTAGTGCTATTTCTGAGGTCAATAAAATAACAGAATACATTAAATTAGCTCTTAGAATAAATATAACCCAAACGTAAGGATTGGTTTTCTTTAAACTTACAAAAGTCATGTCAAAACAATGAGACATTACAAAAAATGTTCTCAACAACCCTTCCAGAATACAATAAATTAAATAAATATTAACATAAATAAATACATGAAATGCTTATACATTTAAATGCTGAATTGTCTTATCAGAGCTCAGTGGTCCTTTCTCTTAGAAGTATTGTGGGGTTGCGATCGTTACTTCCCGAATGTGCCGTACAGGAATTATTGACATTGGATCCATTGTCTTTTACGTCGGGCACATGAAAGGATGCCAAAGGGCAGGGGCCCTTGATGTTGTTGCACACCAGCCTCTGTAGGGACGCTGTGTTGATGATGTTAAAGCCAATGATCCCACCGAAGGTGCTGGGCTTCCAGTACTCTGGCGAACAAATGGGGTTTCCCATCAGGCCTTTCAGGGAGTAGGGGGCACCCATCTCCACCATGGTCTCCCCAAAGATGGCATTGGTTCTTGGCTTCTCCACCAGCAGGCCTGGGTAGAGCTCCACAGCATCCACATGCCCATACATCTCCTCCAGCTCTGCAGCCATCTCCTTCTCCCCTGAGAAACAGAGAGAGAGAGGGGGAAATGTTATATTACTCAGTCTGGCTTCTGAGAGAAAGGGTTATGTTAGGTACTCTACTCAACCTGGATTATCTCTGTCTGACTAAGCTGATGTGGACATTATGATGACGACACACTGATGTAATGTATCTACATCTGACCTTGTGTCTCGTGTCTTGTTTTGTCTACAGAACAAGTGTTAGTGAAAACGATACCAGTTTGAGAGCTGTTTCATAAGCATTTAGAGATTGAGTTTGCATACTTGATGCAATACGATACACATAGAAAGTCATTCAAACTCATTCAACATTTCTCCCTCACTCTTACTCCGTCTGTGTGAAAAAGAGCGAGAGACACTACACTTTGTTTATTCTCACACTGTCATTAAAGAAAAGCTTCTTCTTTCTGAGAGGAATGCAGCAGGCCTGTGTGAGGCAGTGCAGTTTGTCAACCTCCCAGACGCCCCTCTGCCTCTGCCTGTTTACACCCGGCTCTCTGACATCACTAACTGCTTACACTATCTTTAACTAAAGTACACATCTGTTTGCCTTTGCTCCCTTAAAAGGAGCTCAGTATTGCTCCAATATAACTTACAGCAGCAGGCTCAAATCTGCCCAGGCTAGTTTTATTACTATTTTAATGACCTTCCATCCATTCCCTTTACAGGCCTTAATTGGAAGCAGTATACCACAGGATGTCACACCTTCTACTGTTAATTCTACTCTAAAAAGTGAATTACACTAAATGATCACTGTATTACAATCTTATCACTATATACTTAATCCCAATGCTTAGGATGATAAGTGTTTATGTAATAGCTGTGATGCTAATGGTGGTTCTCACCTGTGAGGTCTTCGAAGGAGATGTAAGGCTTCATGGAGAAACGTTTCCTGTAGGCATTAAGGGACTGGTAGCGCATCTGTCTGCTGTTCTCTATGGACTTCAGAGCCACCATTAGCACTGCAGGGGGGACATTACGACCTCCAGCAACCTAAGGAGGAACGAGATGTAAGTCGACCGGCCTTCAATAACAAGTTTCTCTTTATTTTGAACGACTGACATTCCATCAGGGTAAGCACTAAAGTAAAATATCAAGTCTCCTTAAAACTCACATAATAACATGCAACAATACCATTATCATTCACTCACATTTCAACCTTGGTTGGGGTTCACCAGGCCCCATTTACATTCCTAATTCTGAACCACACCGTAAGCAGCCACCCAGAGCCCACAGTGTACAACCTAAATCCCACACAGAAAGTGCCTCTTTACCCGTCCAGCAATCTGCTTGGTGAAGGACTCCACCAGGTTGGTGATTCCATGTGTGGTGACCACAGAGGTGTTGAAGACAAACTGTGGGTAGGAGTAGACCTGCTCCTGGATGTGGAAGGCATCGGGCATCAGTGGGTGCCAGTGGTACAGGGTGTTAAACTCTGATGCGATGCGGTTCTGATACTGGAAACGCTCTTTGAAGAGAAGCTCTGGGTCGAACTTCAGCTTGAAGTGGTAGCCGCTCAGGTGCTGCACGTAGTCCTCGATCACAATTTTGATGGTCTCACCTACAGCAAGGAGCAAGGAGAGGGGCAGTTAGTTATCACCTTTGTTGTTTCTCTATATATGGATGCATCTACTCTTTACTTCAGGTTGTCCCACTGGAACAAAATCCCTTTTTTCAAGAGAGGGAAGTTATTAAAAATCTCCATAAAGTCAATTTTGACATAATATCACAGAGTGATATCAACTCTCAAGTGTTGTTTTGGCGCCATTAAACTGCTGTCATGTTAGGCTTATTTACACAGTGACCGATCGACAACTTTTGTTAACTGACATTAACACATTTTACATTTACATTTTAGTCATTTAGCAGAGCTCTTATCCAGAGCGACTTACAGGAGCAATTAGGGTTAAGTGCCTTGCTCACTCAATCTCAATCACACTCCAATGCTGTTCATTGACTACAGCTCAGCGTTCAACACCATAGTACCCACGAAGATCATCACTAAGCTAAGAACTTTGAGGCTAAACACCTCCCTCTGAAACTGGATCCTGGACATCCTGATGGGCCGCCCCCAGGTGGTAAGAGTAGGCAACAACACATCTGCCACGCTAATCCTTAACACTGGGGCCCATCAGGGGTGTGTACTTAGTCCCCTCCTGTATTCCCTGAACACCCACGACTGCATGGCCAAACACAACTCCAACGTCATCATTAAGTTTGCTGACGACACAACAATGGTAGGCCTGATCACCGACAAAGATGAGACGGCCTATAGGGAGGTCAGAGAACTGGCAGTGTGGTGCCAGGACAACAACCTCTCACTCAATGTGAGCAAGACTAAGGAGCTGATCGTGGACTACAGGAAAAGGCGAGCCATACAGGCCCCCATTAACATTGATGGGGCTGTAGTGGAGTGGGTCGAGAGATTCAAGTTCCTTGGTGTCCACATCATTGTCCAAACATACCGAGACAGCCGTGAAGAGGGCACGGCAAAACCTTTTCCCCCTCAGGAGACTGAAAAGATTTGGCATGGGTCCTCAGATCCTCAAAAGGTTCTACAGCTGCACCATCGAGAGCATCCTGACCGGTTGCATCACTGCCTGGTATGGCAACTGCTCGGCATCTGACCGTAAGGCGCTACAGAGGGTAGTGCGAACGGTCCAGCACATCACTGGGGCCAAGCTTCCAGCCATCCAGGACTTATATAATAGGCTGTGTCAGAGAAAAGCCCATAAAATTGTCAGAGACTCCAGTCACCCAAGTTAGACTGTTTTCCCTGTTACCGCACTGTTTTCTCTGGTACCGGAGCACCATGTCTAGGACCAAAAGGCTCAACAGCTTCTACCCCCAAGCCATAAGACTGCTGAACAATTCACAAAATCGACAATAATATCAAAATGTATGTTGATACCCCTCCCTTTGGTACACTGCTGCTACTCGCTGTTTGTTTGTTACTTATGCATAGTCACTTCGCCCCCACCTACATGTACAGATTACCTCAACTAGCCTGTACCCCCATACATTGACTCGGTACCGGTGCCCCCTGTATATAGCCTCGTTATTGTGTTACTTTTTATTATTACTTTCTATTTTAGTGTACTTGGTAAATATTTTCTTCTTCTTGGACTGCACTGTAGGTTAAGGGCTTGTAAAGTATTTCACGGTAAAGTCTACATTTCTTGTATTTGGCGCATGTGACAAATAAAGTTTGATTTGATTTATTATCAAGGACTTCATGTAAAAGGAGAAGGCCACTTCCTGTGGTCAGACCCATAGAGAGGAAGTGAAAACAATGAGCACTACTGTAAATATGGGTCCACACTTTGGTTCATTAAGTCGAAATACAATAGAATTTTGGGTCTGGATAGAATTTTGTAGAATATTGGGTCTGCATACAATATAATAGCTGTTTGCAAATAAATGCAATATTTGATGGGCACAAGCTACAATAGACAATGTAAGATCTGCAGGATGTGACCACATGGCTTCCTTGTGATAATAAGCAGCAAGTCCGATACATCTGTCTTCACATACTGCTCGATTAGAATGCTTACCAATGAGAATGAGTCGAGATGTCTGGAAGAGCCTATCATCATCCCAGTCCGGATGTACCTCCTTCAGGACATCACAGACTCGGTTGTGTTCTCTCAGCCAGATGGTAGCATACATCATAAGACCAGGCACCAGGCCGAATGCCTCATGGCCCACAGCGAAGCGGTGAGACTCGGGGACATGGGGAGGGTAGTGCATATCCACCCCTACCTCCTTCACTGTAGGTGGGTACACCTCTCCCTCCAAGACCTATAGAGAGTAAAGGTAAGAGAAGAGACAGTCAGCTGGGAATATGACAAACAGAATCTGTTCAGTGATGTTCAAGGTTATTTATAGTTGACAAGATCTGTCCAGTACCTGAAACTTCAGCTTGCCATCCTTGAAGAGCCGCAGATTGTGTTGCCTCTCAAGGTTATCACCGTAAATGTGACCCAGGTCCACCTGGAAATCAAGCATATACAGACGTAGGATCTTAATTTGAGTAAATTTGCTACAGCAGGAAAATAATCCTGCAGCAACAGGAAAAGTGAATTATTATGTGGATTATAATTAATGGATATTTTTGTAAGGGTTGATACATTTTTAGTAAGGGAAAATAAAGTCTGAGTTTTCAAAATAGAAATTAAACTTCAGAAGCTTTTTTAAACCTCAAATATACTACAAAGTTTACATTTCCTACATTGCAGGAAAGCTCTCCTGCAACAGGGTGATCAATTTAAGATCCTACATACAGTGTATTCTGAAAGTATTCAGACCCCTTGACTTTTTCCACATTTTGTTATGTTACAGCCTTTTAAAATTGATTTTAAAATAATTATTCCCTCAATCTACCCACGATACGCCATAATGACAAACCAAAAACGGGTTTTTAGAAATGTTTGCAAATTAAATATCAGTACTCAGTACTTTGGTGAAGCACCTTTGGCAGCAATTATAGCCTCAAGTCTTGTGTGTAACGCTACAAACTTGGCACGCCAGTATTTAGGGAGTTTCTCCCATTCTTCTCTACAGATCCTCTCAAGCTCTGTCAGGTTGGATGGGGACTGTCGCTGCACAGCTATTTCCAGGTCTCTCCAGAGATGTTCGATTGGGTTCAAGTCCTGGCTTTAGCTGGACCACTCAAGGACATTCAGAGACTTGCTCCGAAGCCACTCCTGCATTGTCTTGACTGTGTGCTTAGGGTCATTGTCCTGTTGGAAGGTGAACCTTCACCCTAGTCTGAGGTCCTGAGCACTCTGGAGCAGGTTTTAATCAAGGTTCTCTTTGTACTTAACTCCATTCATCTTTCCCCTCTGCTGACTAGTCTCACAGTCCCTGCTGTTGAAAAACCTCCCGACAGCATGACGCTGCCACAACAATGCTTCACCATATGGATGGTGCTAGGTTTCCTCCAGGTCAAAGAATTCCATCTTGCTTTCATCAGACCAGGGAATCTTGTTTCTCATGGTCTGAGTCCTTTAGGTGCCTTTTGGCCATCTCCAAACGTGCTGTCATGTGCCTTTTATTGAGGAGTGGCTTCCGTCTGGCCATTTTACCATAAAGGCCTGATTTGTGGAGTGCTGCAGAGATTGTTGTCCTTCTGGAAGGTTCTCCCATCTCCACAGAGGAACTCTGGAGATCTGTCAGAGTGATCATCAGGTTCTTGGTCACTTCCTTGACCAATGCCCTTCTCTCACGATTGCTCAGTTTGGTTGGGTGACCAGCTCTAGGAAGAGTCTTGGTGGTTCCAAACTTTTTCAATTTAAGAATGATGGAGGCCATTGTGTTCTTGGAGACCTTCAATGCTGCAGAAATGGTACCCTTCCCTCGATCTTTGCCATGACAAAATCCTGACTCGGAGCTCTACGGACAATTCCTTTGACCTCATGGCTTGGTTTTTAATCTGACATTTACTGTCAACTGTTGGACCTTATAGTCACAGGTGTGTGCCTTTCCAAATCATGTCCAATCAATTTAAATTTACCACAGGTGGACTCCAAGTTGTAGTAACATCTCAAAGATGATCAATGGAAGCAGGACGCACCTGAGCTCAATTTCGAGTCTCCTATCGGAATACTTACGTAAATAAGGTATTTCTGTTTTGTTTATATACATTTTCAAACATTTAAAAAACAACAATAAAAAACGTTTTTGCTTTGTCATTATGGGGTATTGTGTGTAGATTGATGAGAAAAATAAATAATGTAATCGATTTTATAATAACGCTGTAATGTAACAAAAAGTCAAGGGGTCTGAATACTTTCCAAATGCACAGTACGTAGACCTACATACATAAGAGATGTCTTCTTTCAGTTAACTCAATCTCTATGGTGAGACCAGGGTTGCCAAGACCCCACTAGCCCGCCTGTCATTTGATCCCTGCGAAAAACCATGTTGTAATGTTCAGTGCTGGTCTATTATGTGCTGTTATTGTGCTGGTGCTGTCCAGCATTGGTACTCACGCCGTGGCCCTTGGCTTTAGTGAAGGCCGGCCCCATCTTCTGGTCGGATTTGAAGAACTGGTGGGTGAAGTGTTGGGCAAAGAAGGCAAACATCAGACTGGAGCCCTGAGGGTCTGGGATAAACTTCCTCCTGATCAGGAGCTTCTTTGCCAGCATCTCCGCATTAGGCAGCTCCTTCTTACCTGGATGGAGGAACGCAGAGAGATTGGTTTAATTTAGAGGTTTGCTTTTTTAAATGTTGTAGTTTTATAAGATACACAGGAGATTGTGCTTGTTTTGATCATTAAATGAAATATATTGCCAATACAATAGAATAACCTGATCCTATATCCACCAAACCAAAAGCATGCATGGGAATGCCACACGGATTTTAGTGTGGCTCAGTGAGTATGACTTTCCTTCACAGTAAACCTCAGGCAAGCAGCCAGCTCTACTCTACAGGGACTGTCAGGCATGTGCATGATGTAATGAAGCTATGGAGGTGAGGCATCGTTCAAAAATCTGAGAGAACAGGTTTGGATAGAGCGAGAGAGAGAGAGAGAGAGAGAGAGAGAGAGAGAGAGAGAGAGAGAGAGAGAGAGAGAGAGAGAGAGAGAGAGAGAGAGAGAGAGAGAGAGAGAGAGAGAGAGAGAGAGAGAAAGAGAAAGAGAAAGAGAGAGTTTGATTACCTACGACTCCCATAGGAGTTGGGCAATCCTTGGGCAGAGGAGGTAGCGTGCGTGTGTAGTAGGAGAGATTTGAGTAGGCTTCCCAGCTTTTATAATCATAGTCTGTATTGAAAGTCGGGGGGCTGTCAATCAGATGAGAGCGAGCTGGAGACAGAGAGAGCTCAAGTCATGAACATGAATTCAAAATAAACTGTGATGACTTTGTATGTTATTGTATTGGTAGCCCTACTTATTGAATGGCCTAGTTTTGACTAAGCAAAATCATCATGTCAAAACATCACTAGTTTTGACATGATCAAATGGCAGGAGAGAAAACCTCATCAAGACTACTGTATGATGCTATTGAACTCAACTCACATGTCAGAACATATCTCATGATAGCATCCCTGAGGAATGCTATGCTGTTGATGATGGTCCAGAGCCCCTTGTAGTGGGTGAGGAGGTAATGCACTGTGTTCGGGGTTGGCTTCAGAGACACTTTAATCCACGTGAATAACGTAGCTATTAACAAGAAAAAAGCATATTAATAAGGTGTCTAGGGAGAACAAACATAAAGGTTTTAAAAAAAAAATGTTGATTTGTTTATATAGGATATAACTTACGTTGTGTGCAGTTGTGGCCATAAAATCCCGTGCGTGTGCAATCGCACTCATAGTCGTCGGCGCCCATGGCCGTACAAACGCCACGGTTCTGGCATGGCTGTGAGCAGCAAGGGTTGCCTGCATAAAAAAACATTTTTGGTTAAATTAGACTAATAATAAATTATGATCACATAAACATGGAATTATCTGATTGTTTCGATGTACATATAGGCCTACAAATCAAATCATTCACATAGATTGGATATATAAACAAATATAGCAAAGGCTATCAATTTATATAGCCCTAAAGAAAACGCTCATAATGTTCGATAGCTCATAGAAAAGTAATTAGATTAACTAAAATAAAATCTAAAAAGAGTGAAACATTTTGTTAACACATTGCAAATACGATGATAGAAAACAAACACATTTAGACAGCACCAAAGCTTCATAATTTTCTCCCATCATGTTTTTACCTCCTTCGCAGACAAATATTATGCCTAGAGACAGAAATAAAAGCGACGATATGCTTCTGTTCATTCCAATGCCTTTTACCAATAGCGCGCCTCTGTTTTTCTTTCCAGTTTAAGGCTGTGAATGAAGCTGTCTGCAGCGAGGACACGTTTTATAGTAGGCCTACTGGGTGTGGGCTTGAGCGTGAGAACCTAAATTATTCGCTCACCAAGTGGTGTCGTCGACCCATCGAAGCGTTATGCTTATCGATAGAATAAAATGGATTGACAAGTGGAAATATTTGTGATGATGACTTTGATCACAATGAGCCATCTCAATCTATCGAATATTAATTAAGATATAGGAAACACACTATTTTTTACATGTTATCCAGGTTTCAAGAAGATATAGGATAGGCTATAGATATTGCAGTAATGTGACTGCTGAATTAGCTATTAATTCATTTAACAAATCCATATTATGTTGCTAATGTTAATCTTACTTGATAATGACTGAATCTCAATCAATTTAATAGTACTGGTCAACGAATAATGTCCACATTGAACGTGTATTATATTACATTGCCAGACTTTTCAAATCCTATTTGGTATGGTTGCTTGGTGGAAATGTAATTCATAGCTTGTATTATAGTAGGCCACAAATAGGTGATATTTAAATGTTTTTAAAAATCCACCTCAGTTTTTTCAGACCACCAGCCACAAAATCTCGCAAATGTCCAGTCTGAGAATCAACAAACTACCTAGTCTTTGCGCGCCCTCGAGTGGAGACATTTTACACACACCAATCACGGAGCATAATGGGAAATGAATTAAAGCTTACACAAATTATGGTACTTGGAAAGCTATTGTGTATTTAACATAATACACTTTTAATAACATACAAAAAATCTATGTTATTGGAATTATTGGAGTCTAAGAATTTACATCTAGTCTCTTGTGCTGGGCAACTGGTGTAATACAGAGTACTGGTGACTCCTTAGTCCACCCACTCCATTCACAGCAATGCAATTAATTGTAGGCTATATAAAATATATATTGGGCATACTACATGTCTCAGCTAGAGGGGGTGGAAATTATTCAGTAAGGTCTCTACTAACCAAATATGTTTTATTTTTGAGGGGAACTGTGTTGTAAATATCCAGCAGCACTTTGCACTTTCCTTTCCATTGCCACCAATGCTATACACTGTTTATGAAATACATACTGCATTATAGAGAAACAGGTAAAATAGGTAAAAGTGGGGTTGGAAGTACTTAGTAGGGTCTGTAGAATCTATATCTGTCATTTCATGGGGGACTAGGGAATGCGGAGTGTTGTGGGTTTTTATTTTGAAGGTTTCCTCATTACCATACACATATAACGTCGTCGTTTGTGCTGCTGGAAGAACCAAGATGGAAGCAGGGCGGCACTTTTGGAAATGGGCGTACCTATAACATGTAGCGTACCAACTGCATATGCATATAGCGTTCCAAAGGAATTTAAATATCTGCTGGTTACTTTTCTCTGGGGGTTTATCTGCAATTTATCTCGCCTACTGTGACCAGTGGTGGAAAAAGTACCCAATTGTCATACTTGAGTAAAAGTAAAGATACCTTAATAGAAAATGACTCAAGTAAAAGTGGAAGTCAACCAGTAAAAGTCTAAAAGTATTTGGTTTTAAATATACTTAAGTATCAAAAGTAAATGTAATTGCTAAAATATACTGAGTTATCAAACGTAAAAGTTAAAGTATGAATAATTTCAAATACGGCACCAATTTCTATTTTTTTATTTTATTTACTGAAAGCCAGGGGCATGCTGCAACCCTCAGACATAATTCACAAACTAAGCATGTATTTAGTGAGTGCGCAAGATCAGAGGCAGGGGATGACCAGCGATGTACTCTTGATAATTGTGTGAATTAGACCATTTTCCTGTCCTGATAAGCATTCAAAATGTAACGAGTACTTTTGAGTGTCAGGGAAAATGTTTGGAGAAAAAAGTACATTTTGTACTTTAGTAATGTAGTAAAGTATAAAGTTGTCAATAAAAAAATATAAAAAGTAAAGTACAGATACCCCAAAAAACTACTTAAGTAGTACTTTAAAGTATTTTTACTTAAGTACTTTACATCACTGACTCTCATGGGACGCCTTTGAGGTCAGATAGGTAGGCTAGCCTATAGCAATACCTCTAAAACAACCCATGCTCCACATTTCAGGTTTAGACCACTATTTAATTCCATTGTTAGCCAATTCTATCATAACTTGAAATATCTTACATTTTATACAACTCAGCAAGGAATGATAAATCCTCCTTTGAATGACCTTTATGCGATTCATAAAATGATCAACCACGGAAGATATTTGGCAAATAGTGATATCTGATCGATCTGGGATTGATTATGCTCAGCATCCTTAACTGGATGATTCCAATCGAGCAGATTAGGCTAACATGACTAAACTAGCGATGAGTAGGCTACTAGTGATGGGAGGTTAGGCTCTTTTTACAGTCTCGGCTCTTTTCAACTCGTTCAGTCAAAAGCACAAATCTTTCGACTCATTTTCTTAATTTATGCAGAGGTAAAAGTGGGGTTGAAAGTACTTAGTATGGTCTTTGGAATCTACATTGGCAAGAAAAGTTGTGTGAACCCTTTGGAATGATCTGGATTTCTGCATAAACTGGTCATCAAATTTGATCTGATCTTCATCTAAGTCACAACAATAGACAAACAGTGTGCTTCAACTAATAACACAAAAAATTATTGTATTTTTCATTTAACATTCACAGTGTAGGTTGGAAAAAGTATGTGAACCCCTAGGCTAATGACTTTTCCAAAAGCTAATTGGAGTCAGGAGTCAGCAAACATGGAGTCCAATCAATGAGATGAGATTGGAGATGTTGGTTAGTGCTGCCTTGCCCTATAAAAGACACTCACAAAATGTGAGTTTGCTATTCACAAGAAGAATTGATCAATGTGAACCAAATACCTTGAACAAAAGAGATCTCAGAAGACCTATGATTAAGATTTGTTGACTTGCATAAAGCTGGAAAGGGTTACAAAAGTATATGTAAAAGCCTTGATGTTCATCAGTTCAGCACTGTTGCTATTCTCCTTAGTAGTGGCCGTCCTCCAAAGATGACTGCAAGAGCACAGTGCAGAATGCTCAATGAGGTTAAGAAGAATCCTAGAGTGTCAGCTAAGGAATTACAGAAATCTCTGGAACATGCTAACATCTTTGTTGACAAGTTTACAATATGTACAGTGGGGAGAACAAGTATTTGATACACTGCTGATTGTGCAGGTTTTTCTACTTACAAAGCATGTAGAGGTCTGTAATTTGTATCATAAGTATACTTCAACTGTGAGAGACGGAATCAAAAACAAAAATCAGAACATCACATTGTATGATTTGTAAGTAATTAATTTGCATTTTATTGCATGACATAAGTATTTGATACATCAGAAAAGCAGAACTTAATATTTGGTACAGAAACCTTTGTTTACAATTACAGAGATCATAAGTTTCCTGTAGTTCTTGACCAGGTTTGCACACACTGCAGCAGGGATTTTGGCCCACTCCTACATACAGACCTTCTCCAGATCCTTCAGGTTTCTGGGCTGTCACTGGGAAATAAGGACTTTCAGCTCCCTTCAAAGATTTTCTATTGGGTTCAGGTCTGGACCTTGAGATGCTTCTTGCGGAGCCACTCCTTAGTTGCCCTGGCTGTGTGTTTCGGATCGTTGTCATGCTGGAAGACCCAGCCACGACCCATATTCAATGCTCTTACTGAGGGAAGGAGATTGTTGGCCAAGATCTCGAGATACATGGCCCCATCCATCCTCCCCTCAATACGGTGCAGTCATCCTGTTTCCTTTGCAGGAAAGCATCCCCAAAGAATCATGTTTCCACCTCCATGCTTCACGGTTGGGGTGGTGTTCTTGGGGTTGTAGTCATCCTTCTTCTTCCTCCAAACACAGCGAGTGGAGTTTAGACCAAAAAACTCTATTTTTGTTACATCAGACCACACGACCTTCTCCCATTCCTCCTCTGGATCATCCAGATGGTCATTGGCAAACTTCAGATGGGCCTGGACATGCGCTGGCTTAAGCAGGGGGACCTTGCGAGCGCTGCAGGATTTTAATCCATGATGGCGTAGTGTGTTACTAATGGTTTTCTTTGAGACTGTGGTCCCAGCTCTCTTCAGGTCTTTGATCAGGACCTGCCATGTAGTTCTGGGCTGATCCCTCACCTTCCTCATGATCATTGATGCCCCACGAGGTGAGATCTTGCATGGATACCCAGGCCGAGGGTGATTGACCGTCATCCTGAACTTCTTCCATTTTCTAATAATTGCGCCAACAGTTGTTGCCTTCTCACCAAGCTGCTTGCCTATTGTCCTGTTGCCCATCCCAGCCTTGTGCAGGTCTACAATTTTATCCCTGATGTCCTTACACAGCTCTCTGGGCTTGGCCATTGTGGAGAGGTTGGAGTCTGTTTGATTGAGTGTGTGGACACGTGTCTTTTATACAGGTAACGAGTTCAAACAGGTGCAGTTAATACAGGTAATGAGTGGAGAACAGGAGGGCTTCTTAAAGAAAAACTAACAGGTCTGTGAGAGCCGGAATTCTTACTGGTTGGTAGGTGATCAAATACTTATGTCATGCAATAAAATGCTAATTAATTACTTAAAAATCATACAATGTGATTTTCTGGATATCTGTTTTAGATTCCGTCTCTCAGTTGAAGTGTACCTATGATAAACATTACAGACCTCTACATGCTTTGTAAGTAGGAAAACCTGCAAAATCGGCAGTGTATCAAATTATTGTTCTCCTCACTGTAAAACACTAAACAAGATTGGTGTTCATGTGAGGACACCACTGAAGAAGTCACCGCTGTCCAAAAAAACATCTGAAGTTTGCAAAAGTGCACCTGGATGTTCCACAGCGCTACTGGCAAAATATTCTGTGGACAGATGAAACTACAGTTGAGTTGTTTAGAAGGAACACACAACACTGTGTGTGAAGAAAAAAAGGCACAGCACACCAACATCAAAACCTCATCCCAACTGTAAATTATGGTGGAGGGATCATCATGGTTTGGGGCTGCTTTGCTGCCTCAGGGCCTAGACAGCATTCTATCATCGACGGAAAAAAGAATTCCCAGGTTTATCAAGACATTTTGTATGAGAATGTTAGGCTATCTGTCCACCAAATGAAGCTCAACGACCCAAAACACAGAAGTAAATCAACAACAGAATGGCTTCAACAGAAGAAAATAGAGCTAGCCCATGTTAGGCCCATCTCCCGGCTCGCTGAAGAGTTCCATCAGCCACTCCTGGGCTACTATACCTATTTTGCCAATTGGCCTGGACCCATTTTACTGTCGGTGCGGATCCCCACTGGTCCTTCACGACTAGACTACCAACGTAATCTGCCTGAGGGGGGTATTCAACTGGCCCCTCCGTCGCGACATGCCCATCTGCTAGCCTGCTAACCACGGACCGCTGGCTGTCTAGAGCATATCGGCTGTTAGCTGAATAGGTCCATCGGACAATTTCTTGGGCCACTATACCTATTCTGGCAATTGGACTGGTCCCCATTACCACACGGAACCCTGCTAATTCATCAGGACTGGTCTACCGAAGTAAACGCACGAGGAGGCTATAAACAGACTTCCCCATCGCGACGTCCCTGAGGACCTTCTGCTAGCTTGCTAGCCCCGGCCCGCTAGCTGTCTGAATTGCCGTGTCTCCAACCAGCCTCACTACTCACTGGACCCTTATGATCACTCGGCTACGCATGCCTCTCCTTAATGTCAGTATGCCTTGTCCATTGCTGTTTTGGTTAGTGATTATTGTCTTATTTCACAGTAGAGCCTCTAGCCCTGCTCAATATAACATAGTCAACCCTTCAGTTCCACCTCCTACGCATGCGATGACATCACCTGGTTAAAATGGTGTTTCTAAAGACAACATCTCTCTCATCATCAGTCAATGCCTAGGCTTACCTCCATTGTATTCACATCCTACCATAACGTTGTCTTTACATTATGCCTTGAATCTATTCTACCGCGCCCAGAAACTTGTTCCTTTTAATCTCTGTTCCGAACATACTAGACGACCAGTTCTCATAGCCTTTAGCCATACCCTTATCCTACTTCTGTTCCTCTGGTGATGTAGAGGTTAATCCAGGCCCTGCAGTGCCAAGCTCCACTCCTATTCCCCAGGTGCTCTCATTTGTTGACTTCTGTAACCGTAAAAGCCTTGGTTTCATGCATGTTAACATTAGAAGCCTCCTCCCTAAGTTTGTTTTATTCACTGCTTTAGCACACTCTGCCAACCCTGATGTCCTAGCCGTGTCTGAATCCTGGCTTAGGAAGACCACCAAAAACCCTGAAATTTCCATCCCTAACTATAACATGTTCTGACAAGATATATCTGCCAAATGGGTGGAGTTGCAATCTACTGCAGAGATAGTTTGACAGAACTCTGAAGGCTATCCAGGTCTGTGCCCAAACAGCTTGAGCTTCTACTCTTAAAAATCCACCTTTACAGAAACAAGTGTCTCACTGTTGCCACTTGCTATAGACCACCCTCTGCCCCCAGCTGTGCTCTGGACACCATAAGTGAACTGATTGCCCCCCATCTATCTTCAGAACTTGTGCTGCTAGGTGACCTAAACTGGGACATGCTTAACACCCTGGCCATCCTACAATCTAAGCTTGATACCCTTAATCTCACACAAATTATCAATGAACCTACCAGGTACAACCCCAAAGCTGTAAACACGGACACCTTCATAGATATCATCCTAACCAACTTGCCCTCCAAATACACCTCTGCTGTTTTCAACCAAGATCTCAGCGATCACTGCCTCCATGCCTGCATCCGTAATGGGTCTGCGGTCAAACAACCACCCCTCATCACTGTCAAACGTTCCCTATAACACTTCAGGGAGCAGGCCTTTCTTATCGACCTGGCCCGGGTATCCTGCAAGGAATTTGACCTCATCCCGTCAGTAGAGGATGCCTGGTTATTCTTCGAAAGTGCCTTCCTCACCATCTTAAATAAGCATGCCCCATTCAAAAAATGTAGAACCAGGTACAGATATAGCCCTTGGTTCTCTTCAGACCTTGACCAGCACAAAAACATCCTGTGGCGTTCTGTATTAGCATCAAATAGCCCAAATATGCAACTTTTCAGGGAAGTTAGGAACCAATATACACAGACAGTTAGGAAATCTAAGGCTAGCTTTATCAAGCAGAAATGTGCATAATGTAGCACAAACTCAAAAAGGTTCTTGGACACTAAAGTCCACAGAGAATAAGAGCCACTCCTCTCAGCTGCCCACTGCACTGAGGATAGGAAACACTGTCACCACCGATAAATCCAATATAATGGAGAATTTCAATAAGCATTTTACTACTGCTGGCCATGCTTTCCACCTGGCTACCCGCCCAAGCCTCCCCCATTTCTCCCTCACCCAAATCCAGATAGCTGATGATCTGAAAGAGCTGCAAAATCTGGACCCATACAAATCAGCCGGGCTAGACAATCTGGACCCTCTCTTTCTAAAATGATTTGCAGAAATTGTTGCAACAACCTATTACTAGCCTGATCAACCTCTCTTTCATAATGTCTGAGATTCCCAAAGATTGGAAAGCTGCCGCAGTCATTCCCCTCTTCAAAGTGGGAGACACTCTAAATCCAAACTGCTACAGACCTATATCTATCATACCCTGCCTTTCTAAGTATTTGAAAGCCAAGTTAACAAACCGATCACAGACCATTTCGAATCACACTGTACCTTCTCTGCTCTGCAATCTGGTTTCAGAGCTGGTTATGGGTGCACCTCAGCCATGCTCAAGGTCCTAAACGATATCATAACCCCCATCGATAAGAGACAATACTGTGCAGCCGTCTTCGTCGACCAGGCCAAGACTTTCGATTCTGTCAATCACCACATTCTTATCGGGAGACTCAACAGCCTTGGTCTCTCAAATGATTGCCTCACCTGGTTCACCAACTACTTCTCTGATTAAGTTTAGTGTATCAAATCAGAGGGCCTGTTGTCCGGACCTCTGGCAGTCTCTATGGGGGTGCCACAGGGTTCAATTCTCAGGCCGACTCTCTTCTCTGTATACATCAATGATGTCACTCTTGCTGCTGGTGATTCTCTGATACACCTCTACTCAGACGACACCATTCGGTATACTTCTGGCCCTTCCTTGGACACTGTGTTAACAAATCTCCAGACAAGCTTCAATGCCATACAACTCTCCTTCCGTGGCCTCCAACTGCTCTTAAATGCAAGTAAAACTAAATGCATGCTCTTCAACCTATCGCTGCCCGCACCTGCCCGCACGTCCACCATCACTACTCTGGACGGTTCTGACTTAGAATATGTGGACAACTACAAATACCTAGGTGTCCGGTTAGACTGTAAACTCTCCTTCCAGACTCACATTTAGCATCTCCAGTCCAAAATTAAATCTAGAATTGGCTTCCTATTTCGCAACAAAGCATCCTTCACTCATATCACAGTGCCATCCATTTTGTCACCAAAGCCCCATAACCTACCCACCACTGCAACCTGTACGCTCTCGTTGACTGGCCATCGCTTCATGACCCACTGGCTCCAGGTCATCTACAAGTCTTTGCTAGGTAAAGCCCCACCTTATCTCAGCTCACTGGTCACCCCCAAAGCCAATTCCTCCTTTGGCCACGTTTCCTTCCAGTTCTCTGCTGCCAATGACTGGAACAAACTGCAAATATCACTGAAGCTGGAGACACATATCTCCCTCACTAGCTTTAAGCACCAGCTGTCAGAGCAGCTCACAGATCACTGCACCTGTAAATAGCCCATCCAACTACCTCATCCCCATACTGTATTTATTTATTTATCTTTCTCCTTTGCATCCCAGTATCTCTACTTGCACATTCATCTTCTGCACATCTACTATTCCAGGGTTTAATTGTTATATTGGATTTACTTCGCCACCATGTCCTATTTATTTCCTTACCTCCCGTATCTTACCTCATTTTCACACACTGTATATAGACTTTTTTCTACTGTATTATTGACTGTATGTTTGTTTATTCCATGTCTAACTCTGTGTTGTTGTATGTGTCTACCTGCTTTGCTTTATCTTGGCCAGGTCGCAGTTGTAAATGAGATTTTGTTCTCAACTAGCCTACCTGGTTAAATAAAGGTTGAATAAAAAATAACATAAATAAAAAACGATTGAGATGCTGTGGCATGACCTCAAGAAAGCAGTTCATAACAGACATCCCAAAAACATTGCTGAACTGAAACAGTTTTGTAAAGAGGAATGGTCCAAAATTCTTCCTGACCGTTGTTCAGGTCTGATCCGCAACTACAGAAAATGTTTGGTTGAGGTTATTGCTGCCAAAGGAGGGTCAACCAGTTATCAAATAACACCTTTTGTTGTGTTACAGCCTGAATTAAAAAAGGGATTACATGTTTTGTCTCTCACCCATCTAAACACAATACCCCATAATGACAAAGTGAAAAAATGTTTTTAGAAACCTTTGCAAATGTATTGAACATGAAATTCAGAAATATCTCATTTATATACAGTAAGTATTCACACCACTGAGTCAATACTTTGTAGAAGCACCTTTGGCTGCAATTACAGGGATTTTACCATGAGGCCAATGGTGACTTTAAAACCGTTTTTAAAAGTACCCTATTGATTTTTTAAAGTTTAATCTCTCGTTGTTTTCATAAATTCCTTCTTGCGGAATAAGCACAATAAAAAGGCCATTGATTAAAATGTAATATCTTTTGAAATAGTTATCGACATTGACATTTTTAAATGCAGGCTTTTATTTGAAAGGTTTCATCGTTACCATACAGAGTGACTTTGTCGTTTGCGCTGCTGGTGGAACCAATATGGAAGCAGGGGCGCTCTTTTGGAAATTATTGCGTAACCTACGCATGTAGCGGCGTAGCCTACGGATGTAGCGGCGTACCAAGGTTACCAAAGGAATTGAAATATCTGCAGGTTACTTCTCTAACGGGGTTTCTCTGCAATTAATGTCGCCTTCTCCCATGGGACACATTTGTGGTCAGATAAATAATGTTAGGCTAGCCTATAACAATTTCTCTAATACAACCCATGCGCCACATTTCAGGTTTCGATTTGTCCCCCCAAAAGTTCTGACTTCCTTAATTATTACAGCTGGAAGTTGAGTTGCGCTACAGGGGTGAGTACGTTTTTCGTGAGTCAGTGTTTAGCACCTCCTGCTCCTCGTTTACAGTAGAACAGTACTTCTGCATAGGATGACATATTTTCCTGGATTTATGAGCTGATACTGTTCTTAAGGTAAGTTGAAAAATAACTGGCATTCTTCAATGTTGCATGTTTTTTTACAATACAAACACATTAGGCCTATTATGTAGGACATAGCCTATTTTTGAATGACCTTTATGCGATTCATAAAATGATCAACCACTGAAGATATTTGTCAAATAGTGATGTCTGATCTATCTGGGATTGATTATGCACAGCAACCTTAACCGGATGATTCCAATCTAGCAGATTCTGCTAACATGACTAACCTAGCGATGAGTAGGCTACTAGTGATGAGAAGTTAGGCTCTTTTTACTGTCTCGGATCTTTTCGACTCGTTCAGTAAAAATAACAATTCGTTTGACTCATTTCGTTCATTTGTGTCTGTAATGCCCAGAGCATGCAGTACCTCTACCCGCGAACGATGAACTGAAAACTCTCTAAAGAAAGAGTCATGATTCTACAAGCATCTCGTTCACATGTCGTTCATCACAAGGGCTTATTGTAGCTGTCATTTGTGAATGAGACTTGTAACAGTGTGATGTAAAAACAGTACATTGGTTGATTGCTAGGCATACAAATACTACTATTTCTTGATACATTTGAAACGAGGTCTAGTTGTGACCGCAACCTGACTAGACTGTAAACAAGTCTTGGCGGAATGCATTGCTTGAATGCTCTGAACAGGGCCTGGTTAAGAAATCATAGGCCGTGAGGGGGGGTTTTCCGTGCAAATTATAATTTAATGTAAACAAATCCGTGCACCAAGATGCAAATCCGTGCACCACGATGCAATTCGATGTGTGGTACATTTACTATTGAAGAAAAATCCCTTTAATAATAAAGGCATAATAACTTTTGCAATGTGGCATAGACTCCACTTGAGCAGAAGCATTTTTACGATTTCCACATATGGGGAACATTTGTTAATTGCCTTTCAAAAACGCATTTCATCAAATGTTATATTATATACATGATAGAAGACATCAGCTGAATGTTTTTTTTTCAATAGCACACAAATGACTGAAATAGTGACTACTTTGACAAACTGAGATCAATCTGGTCTTGAATTCAAATAAAAAATAGCCCAGTCCAATGAAGCGACACACAGATTGTACCATATTAGGAGGCTATATCAATCTGTGTGTCGCTTCATTGTATAAAAAATAACGACAGAAATTTCACATTTACGTAAGTATTCAGACCCTTTACTTAATACTTTGTTGCAGCACATTTGGCAGCGATTACCGCCTCAAGTCTTCTTGGGTATGACTACAAGCTTGGAACACCTGTATTTGGGGTTTGTCCCATTCTTCTCTGCAGATCCTCTCAAGCTCTGTCAGGTTGGATGGGGAGCGTCGCTGCACAGCTATTTTCAGATCTCTCCAGAGATGTTCGATTGGGTTCAAGTCCGAGCTCTGGCTGGGTCACTTAAAGGACATTCAGAGACTTGTCCCGAAGCCACTCCTGCGTTGCCTTGGCTGTGTGCTTAGGGTCGTTGTCCTTTTGGAAGGTGAACCTTCGACCCAGTCTGAGGTCCTGAGCGCTTTGGAGCAGGTTTTCATCAAGGATCTGTTCATCTTTCCCTCAATCCTGACTAGTCTCCCAGTCCCTGCCGCATGATGCTGCCACCACCATTGCTGCATCACACTTCCTTGACAACAAACATGGAGAACTGACAAAAGTTCACAAATCAAAAGCATATTTTTGATACCTCGTAGGGATTTCAAAGACACAAAAATGTTTTTGAACTCCTGGAAAGAGATCGGGGAGGTAAACGGAATAGATGCGATTGGTGCACATGGATTGGCGCACATTCAACAAATCTGTCCAAATAAGTGGATATTTGTCAAATCCATTATGATTGATTCATTGTAACAGGCCCACAAAGTGGAAAATTTGATTTCGACATATTTGGCTTTTTTCACTAGGTAACATTTAGAAGACACTTTTCAGGAAAACTGCTAAATGCTAACTGCCATTCGTATACGCTTGTAACATAGATAGCATACAGAAATTGGTGGTGGTAGTCCAAGTAGTTTTTAACTGTAATGCAATTGATTGATGACATGAACATGTATTGGGGTTGACATCTATACAAGCATTATAATCACATTTTTACCTCAACATAGTGTGGTGTGGTTAAAAAATATGATTTCGCTGGGGGGGCAATGGTGGGCTGCCCCAGTCAACTGTAAGTGCTGTTATTGTGAAGTGGAAACGTCTAGGAGCAACAACGGCTAAGCTGCGAAGTGGAAGGTCACACAAGCTCACAGAACAAGACTGCAGACAACAAGACTGCAGAAGCGTGTAGCTTGTCCTCGGTTGAAATGTCAGCACACAAACTATTTGTCAGGAGCTTCCTGAAATGGGGTTCCATGGCCGAGCAGCCACACACAACCCTAAGATCACCATGCGCAATGCCAAACGTCGGCTGGAGTGGTGTAAAGCTCACCACCATTAGACTCTGGAGCAGTGGAAACGCGTTCTCTGGAGTGATGAATCACGCTTCACCATCTGGCAGTCCGACAGACAAATCTTGTGTCTGGCGGATGCCAGGCAAACGCTATCTGCCCGAATGCATAGTGCCAACTGTAAAGTTTGATAGAAGAGGAATAATGGTCTGAGGCTGTTTTTCATTGTTCGGGATAAGGCCCTTTAGTTCCAATGAAGGGACATCTTAACAATACAGCATACAATGACATTCTAGACAATTCTGTGCTTCCAACTATGAGGCAAGAGTTTGTGGTAGGCGCTTTCCTGTTTCAGCACGACAATGCCCCTGTGCACAAGCCGAGGTCCATACAGAAATAGTTTTGTCATGATCAATGTGGAAGAACTTGACTGGCCTGCACAGAGCCGTGACCTCAATCACATCGAACACCTTTGGGATGAATTTTGGTAATGTAGTGTATTCTCTGTGTCAACCCCTTGTCAGTTGAATTATGATGTATGTATGTTTTGTTCCTGTACCTTAGATGTCAGTTCATTTTTAAGTTAAGAATTTATAGGATAGTCTGTTTTTTCAGTTCAGTTCAGTTATCCATTTGGTCTATTTTAAAGCACTTTTTGGTTGATTTCCTCTTGTAATTATTTGTATTTTTGAAAATTGAGAATAAAACCCCTACTTGTTTGCACCCTATCTAAGTGTTTCTCATTGCCTCCATGGTCATCCCTAATACAGTGTTATTCAATTCAAAATGTATTGGCTAGATATTTCACCTGTGTACATGGCATGCGTGAATGTCTGACTGAAAGTTTTTTTGAGCCTGCTTTGAGCCATAACTCATCCTTTATAAGCTTAACTGCGTGGTATTGAGAATCCTCACGGCCAAGTGAAGAATCTTGTAGTGTGTGACCCCGTCGCGGCCACACAATTCAGTGTGCGCACCCCTACGTTGGCAAGACAAAAAACCACAGGAGTTGTTTAATGTGAGGAATTGTTTAATGTGAGAGGCTCAACAATGTTAGGATTTTGAAAGTCGTATAGCCTGGCTTTACAAAATTAAAATCTTGATTTCAACCTGGCCTTATTGTACAATTTACTTCAGTTTGTCGTCACATTCTGCAATTGGCTTGCGAGGCTACGTCAGCCGATCTAGGCTATGTCAGCTGCAGCATTGTGTTTGATCTGCACATGTGCCAGCACCAGCATCCCTCTTACAATATGCAGGTGTGAAGTGAATTTGTCCAAACTAAGAATCAAATAGGATTCCCAAAACGAACAAGGTCGCATTGGTAGAATGTTTATTTTGATTGACATTTTTATTCCTTTATCAAAAATCCATCAGGTAGCCTGATTTCAGAAATGACTTGTAAACATGATTATTAGGAAATCATCTGGTTTAAATCAAACCATTATATTAATCTGACTGCATAATCAGTGCCGGCCGTGTTCCTATTGGTCAGTCACTGGGATCGGCTCATAATACCTGCCACACTACATGATAAAGGCTACATTTCTGACACTGACATAAATTTGTTGGAGCCTATGACCACACCTAGTGGTACTTAAGTGGCAGACCTAGACCTTGTCACACTGAACAAGCCAAAGACCAGGGCCGGACTGGGACAAGAATTCGTCCCTACCATTTTATCCACACAAGCCTACATCACTGCACGTGGCGCCTTCTTCACCATACTGTCTGTGTGGTGGACCATTTCAGTTTGTCAGTGATGTGTACGCAGAGGAACTTCTCCACTGCTGTCCCGTCAATGTGGGTAGGGGGGTGCTCCCTCTGCTGTTTCCTGAATTCCACAATCAGCTCCTTTGTTTTGTTGACTTTGGGTGAGAGGTTATTTTCCTGGCACCACACTCCCAGGGCCCTCACCTCCTTCTGTAGGCTGTCTTCATCATTGTTGGTAATCAGGCCTACTACTGTTGTCATCTGCAAACTTGATGATTTTGTTGGAGGCGTGTGTGGCCACGCAGTCATGGGTGAACAGGGAGTACAAGAGGGGGCTGAGCACGCATCTTTGTGGGGCCCCTGTGTTGAGTATCAGAAAAGTGGAGGTGTTTTTCCTAACTTCACTACCTGGGGGTGGCCTGTCAGAAAGTCCAGGACCCAGTTGCACAGGGTGGGATTCAGACCCAGGGCCTCAAGCTTAATTATGAGCTTGTAGGGTACTATGGTGTTAAATGCTGAGCTATAGTCAATGAATATCATTCTAACATAGGTATTCCTGTTGTCCGGATGGAATAGGGCAGTGTGCAGTGCTATGACGATTACATCGTCTGTGGATCTATTGGGGCCGTATGCAAATTGAAGTGTGAGGTAAGGTAGAGGTGATATGATCCTTGACTAGTCTCTAAAATCACTTCATGATGACAGAAGTGAGTGCTACGGTTCAGTTACCTTTGCTTTCTTGGGTACAGGAACAATAGTGGACATCTTGATGCATGGGGGGACAGTAGACTGGGATAGGGAGAGATTGAATATGTCTGTAAACACTCCAGCCAGCTGGTCTGCGCATGCTCTGAGGATGCGGCTCGGGATGCCGTCTGGGCCGGCAGCCTTGCGAGGGTTAACACACTTAATTGTCTTACTCACGTTGGCCACGGAGAAGGAGAGCCCACAGTCCTTGGTAGCGGTCCCTCGTCTTTGGCACTGTGTTATCCTCAAAGAGGGTGAAGAAGAGGAAGCAAGACGTCGGTTTCCGTGACGTGGTTGGTTTTCCTTTTGTAGACCGTAATTGTCTGTAGACCCTGCTGACTGGCGAGACATGGTCCGTCTCATATTTTTTAACCACCTCATGTTTAAAACAAATACAATTTGAGTTTATTTATTTTATTATTATAGTGTCATGCATCATTAGATGGCCATCTCACATGGCCTATAAGATACTATATTTGTTGTAGCAAAATAAAAGGCACACATACATATACTGAACAAAATATAAACTCAACATGCAACAATTTTACTGGGTTACAGTTCATATAACGAAATCAGTCTATTGAAATAAATTCATTAGGCCCAACTATGTGTCACGGATTCCCAGCTATGTCACTGGCCTCTACGTCACTGGCCTCTAGGCGTGTGTAATGAAACAGTTCAGTGACATCAGGTTTCCATTCCCCCTGTTAAGTAATTGTCTGTATGTGTCCTCTGTTCACCATTGTCTTGTCGGTTATTGTTCCCATGTCCGTTGGTCTTGTGTGTACCTGTGCTTTGTTATTTTGGCTTTCGTGCGGAGTGTATTAATTAGAGATTTAACCTCCCTTTTTTTGTTTGGGTTTACATCCCTGTGTTTTTGTGTATGTGTTTGTTTTGGGCTTCGTCCCCGAGCCTTTCATGGCATGTTGTAATTTTGGGTGGAGTATTAAACCCCCCCCTCCCCCCCTTTACGTATTCCTGTGCCTGTCGACAATAATTTATACAACGTGACACTATGGGCTTCACATGATTCGGTCTATTGTAGCAAAAGTTGAAATTGTGTTTTTTACATTGGATAAAAGTAGAGACTCAGAGCTAGAAAATGGTACACTGCTCAAAAAAATTAAGGGAACACTTAAACAACACAATGTAACTCCAAGTCAATCACACTTCTGTGAAATCAAACTGTCCACTTAGGAAGCAACACTGATTGACAATAAATTGCACATGCTGTTGTGCAAATGGAATAGACAACAGGTGGAAATTATAGGCAATTAGCAAGACACCCCCAATAAAGGAGTGGTTCTTCAGGTGGGGACCACAGACCACTTCTCAGTTTCTATGCTTCCTGGCTGATGTTTTGGTCACTTTTGAATGCTGGCGGTGCTTTCACTCTAGTGGTAGAATGAGACGGAGTCCACAACCCACACAAGTGGCTCAGGTAGTGCAGCTCACCCAGGATGGCACATCAATGCGAGCTGTGGCAAGAAGGTTTGCTGTGTCTGCCAGCGTAGTGTCCAGAGCATGGAGGCGCTACCAGGAGACAGGCCAGTACATCAGGAGACGTGGAGGCGGCCGTAGGAGGGCAACAACCCAGCAGCAGGACCACTACCTGCGCCTTTGTGCAAGGAGGAGCACTACCAGAGCCCTGCAAAATGACCTCCAGCAGGCCACAAATGTGCATGTGTCTGCTCAAACGGTCAGAAACAGACTCCATGAGGGTGGTATGAGGGCCCGACGTCCACAGGTGGGGTTTGTGCTTACAGCCCAACACCATGCAGGATGTTTGGCATTTGCCAGAGAACACCAAGATTGGCAAATTCGCCATTGGCGCCCTGTGCTCTTCACAGATGAAAGCATGTGACAGACGTGACAGAGTCTGGGGACGCCGTGTAGAATGTTCTGCTGCCTGCAACATCCTCCAGCATGACCGGTTTGGCGGTGGGTCAGTCATGGTGTGGGGTGGCATTTCTTTGGGGGGGCCGCACAGCCCTCCATGTGTTCGCCAGAGGTAGCGCTGACCCACCGCCAAACCGGTCATGCTGGAGGATGTTGCCCAGTGGAGAGCAATACTTAAGCACTTCTACTAGGTGATATCTTTCAAAAAGCCGTGTTAAAAAGGATTACCTACACATACTGACCGGCTCATAATATAGACAGAAGCGCGCTACATGGCAGACCAATTCGACCTCATCTCTCAGCATGTCCAGCCCACTCATTATCTTAGCCAATCATGGCTAGAGGGAAGGTTGCTGCCTTTCTGTGGCAAAACCAACTAGGCTGGTAATTTAACAATGGTATTCGTATGCCATCTGTAAATACAAGTTTTTTTATTAAGGCACATAAAAGTTCACATGTTCCAGAAGGCGTTTTTGCCCAAAATCGCATTTTGATTTAAAAAAAACTTTGTTCAAATGTCTCTCCTGTGAAGAAGTGACACGCAACATACGTCTAGCTTCCTGAAACGAGTTACATGGGCATCTGTTGGTCACAGATACCTTAACAAGAACATCCCAAACATTCTCAATGCATGACATGTCTGGTGAGTATGCAGGTCATGGAAGAACTGGGACATTTTCAGCTTCCAGGCATTGTGTACAGATCCTTGCGACACGGGCCCGTGCATTACCATGCTGAAACATGAGGTGATGGCGGCGGATGAAGGGCATGACAATGGGCCTCAGGATCTTGTCAATGGACTCTGTGCATTCAAATTGCAATGCAATTGTGTTCGTTGTCTGTAGTTTATGCCTGCCCATACCATAAGCTTTCCGTCACCATGGAACACTGTTCACAACATTGACATGTATGGCGTCGCCCACACAACGCCATACACGTGGTCTGCGGTTGTGAGGCTGGTTGGAGGTACTGCCAAATTCTCTAAAATGACGCTGAGAAATTAACATTAAATTCTCTGGCAACAGCTTTGGTAGAGCTGTTTCCTGCAGTCAGCCTTTTTCACCCTCCCTCAAAACTTGAGCCATCTGTGGCATTTTGTTTTATGACGAAACTGCACATTTTAGTGGCCTTTTATTGTCCCTAGCCAAGGTGCACCTGTGTAATGATCATGCTGTTTAATCAGCTTCTTGATATGCCACACCTGTCAGGTGGATTTATTATCTTGGCAAAAGAGAAATGCTCACTAACAGGGATGTAAATGTGCATAACATTTGAAAGAAATATATATTTTTGTGCATATGGATCATTTCTAGGATCCTCTATTTCAGCTCATGAAACATGGGACCAACACTTAACATGTTGTGTTTATATTTTTGTACAGTGTATATATAAACATATGTTCATACTGCAAGTGAAAAATAATTGAAAAAGCAATTCAAGATGACAGCTTATCTTGTCACATTTACAATTATTTCAAAACACCACAGGAGTTACAACACACCATTATAACTATAGCTCTAGCCATTTTGTTTGCCTTCACTCTGTGCTTATTCTTGTATGCTGCCTGTCTGCTTAAAGTGGAACTGACAGCGTTTTAGCAACCAGAAATATTATTGAAATCTGTTCATATCCACCCCCAGGAAGAATATGACACTTTTTTTCTTGTTTTTCTGACAAGCGAGCACTTAGATATGGTCATTTTCACATGACCATAAATTCATAGAATGTTTTGGAAAGATTTATGCTAATGCATTTGTGGAAATTCTATAACAATACTGTAGAGCGGGAAAACGGCCGTGTGTTTGGACAATTAATAGACACTGACGTAAATAAAACCTAATAAAAACATCTCTTGTCCAGGACCGGTGTCTACGAAGACACGGTGGGCCATAGCCAATCAGAGCTACAGTAGGCCCATATGCAAATAAGACATTTACCACAGGGGCCTGCCATCATTCACTTTGAACTGGGCTGTGTTTACAGGCAGTAGCACCACCATGACTTTAGATAATTGGAACGCGTTCGCGAAAAGCCTCAAAATACACCTGAATGGATTTCTGCAAATATGTAAATACCACTGGAGTCCTCTTTCATTTAGGAAATTCCGACTTTGTCATGTTTTGTCATTTATTATCATGTCTTGTCCCTGTGCTTCCCATTCTATTCGTTTCCCTCTGCTGGTCTTATTAGGTTCTTTCCCTCTTTCTATCCCTCTCTCTCCCCCTCCCTCTCTCACTCTCTCGCTCTCTCTTCTCTCTATCGTTCCGTTCCTGCTCCCAGCTGTTCCTATTCCCCTAATCATCATTTAGTCTTCCCACACCTGTTCCCGATCCTTTTCCCTGATTAGAGTCCCTATTTCTCTCCTTGTTTCCCGTACCTGCCCTGTCGGATCCTCATTTATAATTCACCGTGCTGTGTCTATGTTTTGCCCTGTCGTGTCGTGTTTCCCTCAGATGCTGCGTGGTGAGCAGGTGTCTGAGTCTGCTAGGTTCAAGTGCCTTCCCGAGGCAACCTGCAGTTCTCGATCAAGTCTCCAGTCTGTTCTCGTCTTTACGTGTAGTATTATGCTTTTTGTTTTGTAAAGTTTATTCTGGATTAAATACTCTGTTTTCGCCAAGTCGCTTTTGGGTCCTCATTCACCTGCATGACAGAAGGATCCGACCAAGGAATGGACCCAGCGACTACAGACGCTCGTAACACTGCCGTCGAGATCCAAGGAGCCATGCTCGGCAGACACGAGCAGGAATTGTCTGCTGCTCGCCATGCCGTGGAGAGCCTGGCCGCTCAGGTTTCCGACCTCTCTGGACAGTTCCAGAGTCTTCGTCTCGTGCCACCTGTTACTTCCTGGCCTGCCGAGCCTCCAGAACCTAGGGTTAATAACCCACCTTGCTACTCCGGGCAGCCCACTGAGTGCCGCTCCTTTCTCACCCAGTGTGAGATTGTGTTCTCTCTCCAACCCAACACATACTCTAGAGAGAGAGCTCGGGTTGCTTACGTCATTTCACTCCTTACTGGCCGGGCCCGAGAGTGGGGCACAGCTATCTGGGAGGCAAGGGCTGATTGTTCTAACAATTACCAGAACTTTAAAGAGGAGATGATTCGGGTTTTTGACCGTTCAGTTTTTGGTGGGGAGGCTTCTAGGGTCCTGGCTTCCCTATGCCAAGGTGATCGATCCATAACGGATTACTCTATAGAGTTTCGTACTCTTGCTGCCTCTAGTGACTGGAACGAGCCGGCGCTGCTCGCTCGTTTTCTGGAGGGACTCCACACAGTGGTCAAAGATGAGATTCTCTCTCGGGAGGTTCCTTCCAGTGTGGACTCTTTGATTGCTCTCGCCATCCGCATAGAACGACGGGTAGATCTTCGTCACCAGGCTCGTGGAAGAGAGCTCGCATCAACGGTGTTTCCCTGCTCCGCATCGCAACCATCTCCCTCCTCTGGCTCTGAGACTGAGCCCATGCAGCTGGGAGGGATTCGCATCTCGACTAAGGAGAGGGAACGGAGGATCACCAACCGCCTGTGCCTCTATTGCGGATTTGATGGACATTTTGTTAATTCATGTCCAGTAAGAGGCCAGAGCCCATCAGTAAGCGGAGGGCTACTGGTGAGCGCTACTACTCAGGTCTCTTCATCTAGATCTTGTACTACTATGTCGGTCCATCTACGCTGGACCGGTTCGGGTGCTACATGCAGTGCCTTGATTGACTCTGGGGCTGAGGGTTGTTTCATGGACGAAGCATGGGTTCGGAAACATAACATTCCTTTCAGACAGTTAGACAAGCCTACGCCCATGTTTGCCTTAGATGGTAGTCATCTTCCCAGTATCAGATTTGAGACACTACCTTTAACTCTCACAGTATCTGGTAACCACAGTGAGACTATTTCTTTTTTGATTTTTCGTTCACCTTTCACACCTGTTGTTTTGGGTCATCCCTGGCTAGTATGTCATAATCCTTCTATTAATTGGTCTTGTAATTCTATCCTATCCTGGAACGTATCTTGTCATGTGAAGTGCTTAATGTCTGCCATCCCTCCCATTTCCTCTGTTCCCACTTCTCAGGAGGAACCTGGCGATTTGACAGGAGTGCCGGAGGAATATCATGATCTGCGCACGGTCTTCAGTCGGTCCCGAGCCAACTCCCTTCCTCCTCACCGGTCGTATGATTGTAGTATTGATCTCCTTCCGGGGACCACTCCTCCTCGGGGTAGACTATACTCTCTGTCGGCTCCCGAACGTAAGGCTCTCGAGGATTATTTATCTGTGTCTCTTGACGCCGGTACCATAGTGCCTTCTTCCTCTCCGGCCGGGGCGGGGTTCTTTTTTGTTAAGAAGAAGGACGGTACTCTGCGCCCCTGCGTGGATTATCGAGGGCTGAATGACATAACGGTTAAGAATCGTTATCCGCTTCCCCTTATGTCATCAGCCTTCGAGATTCTGCAGGGAGCCAGGTGCTTTACTAAGTTGGACCTTCGTAACGCTTACCATCTCGTGCGCATCAGAGAGGGGGACGAGTGGAAAACGGCGTTTAACACTCCGTTAGGGCATTTTGAGTACCGGGTTCTGCCGTTTGGTCTCGCCAATGCGCCAGCTGTTTTTCAGGCATTAGTTAATGATGTTCTGAGAGACATGCTGAACATCTTTGTTTTTGTCTATCTTGACGATATCCTGATTTTTTCACCGTCACTCGAGATTCATGTTCAGCACGTTCGACGTGTTCTACAGCGCCTTTTAGAGAATTGTCTCTACGTAAAGGCTGAGAAGTGCTCTTTTCATGTCTCCTCCGTTACTTTTCTCGGTTCCGTTATTTCCGCTGAAGGCATTCAGATGGATTCCGCTAAGGTCCAAGCTGTCAGTGATTGGCCCGTTCCAAGGTCACGTGTCGAGTTGCAGCGCTTTTAGGTTTCGCTAATTTCTATCGGCGTTTCATTCGTAATTTCGGTCAAGTTGCTGCCCCTCTCACAGCTCTTACTTCTGTCAAGACGTGTTTTAAGTGGTCCGGTTCCGCCCAGGGAGCTTTTGATCTTCTAAAAGAACGTTTTACGTCCGCTCCTATCCTCGTTACTCCTGACGTCACTAGACAATTCATTGTCGAGGTTGACGCTTCAGAGGTAGGCGTGGGAGCCATTCTATCCCAGCGCTTCCAGTCTGACGATAAGGTTCATCCTTGCGCTTATTTTTCTCATCGCCTGTCGCCATCTGAGCGCAACTATGATGTGGGTAACCGTGAACTGCTCGCCATCCGCTTAGCCCTAGGCGAATGGCGACAGTGGTTGGAGGGGGCGACCGTTCCTTTTGTCGTTTGGACAGACCATAAGAACCTTGAGTACATCCGTTCTGCCAAACGACTTAATGCCCGTCAAGCTCGTTGGGCGTTGTTTTTCGCTCGTTTCGAGTTTGTGATTTCTTACCGTCCGGGTAGCAAGAACACCAAGCCTGATGCCTTATCCCGTCTGTTTAGTTCTTCTGTGGCTTCTACTGATCCCGAGGGGATTCTTCCTTATGGGCGTGTTGTCGGGTTGACAGTCTGGGGAATTGAAAGACAGGTTAAGCAAGCACTCACGCACACTGCGTCGCCGCGCGCTTGTCCTAGTAACCTCCTTTTCGTTCCTGTTTCCACTCGTCTGGCTGTTCTTCAGTGGGCTCACTCTGCCAAGTTAGCTGGTCATCCCGGTGTTCGAGGCACTCTTGCGTCTATTCGCCAGCGCTTTTGGTGGCCGACTCAGGAGCGTGACACGCGCCGTTTCGTGGCTGCTTGTTCGGACTGCGCGCAGACTAAGTCGGGTAACTCTCCTCCTGCCGGTCGTCTCAGACCGCTCCCCATTCCTTCTCGACCATGGTCTCACATCGCCCTAGACTTCATTACCGGTCTGCCTTTGTCTGCGGGGAAGACTGTGATTCTTACGGTTGTCGATAGGTTCTCTAAGGCGGCACATTTCATTCCCCTCGCTAAACTTCCTTCCGCTAAGGAGACGGCACAAATCATTATCGAGAATGTGTTCAGAATTCATGGCCTCCCGTTAGACGCCGTTTCAGACAGAGGCCCGCAATTCACGTCACAGTTTTGGAGGGAGTTCTGTCGTTTGATTGGTGCGTCCGTCAGTCTCTCTTCCGGGTTTCATCCCCAGTCTAACGGTCAAGCAGAGAGGGCCAATCAGACGATTGGTCGCATACTACGCAGCCTTTCTTTCAGAAACCCTGCGTCTTGGGCAGAACAGCTCCCCTGGGCAGAATACGCTCACAACTCGCTTCCTTCGTCTGCTACCGGGTTATCTCCGTTTCAGAGTAGTCTGGGTTACCAGCCTCCTCTATTCTCTTCCCAGCTTGCCGAGTCCAGCGTTCCCTCCGCTCAAGCGTTTGTCCAACGTTGTGAGCGCACCTGGAGGAGGGTGAGGTCTGCACTTTGCCGCTACAGGGCACAGACTGTGAGAGCCGCCAATAAACGCAGGATTAAGAGTCCTAGGTATTGTTGCGGCCAGAGAGTGTGGCTTTCCACTCGCAACCTTCCTCTTACGACAGCTTCTCGTAAGTTGACTCCGCGGTTCATTGGTCCGTTCCGTGTCTCCCAGGTCGTCAATCCTGTCGCTGTGCGACTGCTTCTTCCGCGACATCTTCGTCGCGTCCATCCTGTCTTCCATGTCTCCTGTGTTAAGCCTTTTCTTCGCACCCCCGTTCGTCTTCCCTCCCCCCTCCCGTCCTTGTCGAGAGCGCACCTATTTACAAGGTACATAAGATCATGGACATGCGTTCTCGGGGGACGGGGTCACCAATACTTAGTGGATTGGGAGGGTTACGGTCCTGAGGAGAGGAGTTGGGTTCCGTCTCGGGACGTGCTGGACCGTTCACTCATTGATGATTTCCTCCGTTGCCGCCAGGATTCCTCCTCGAGTGCGCCAGGAGGCGCTCGGTGAGTGGGGGGTACTGTCATGTTTTGTCATTTATTATCATGTCTTGTCCCTGTGCTTCCCATTCTATTCGTTTCCCTCTGCTGGTCTTATTAGGTTCTTTCCCTCTTTCTATCCCTCTCTCTCCCCCTCCCTCTCTCTCTCTCGCTCTCTCTTCTCTCTATCGTTCCGTTCCTGCTCCCAGCTGTTCCTATTCCCCTAATCATCATTTAGTCTTCCCACACCTGTTCCCGATCCTTTTCCCTGATTAGAGTCCCTATTTCTCTCCTTGTTTCCCGTACCTGCCCTGTCGGATCCTCATTTATAATTCACCGTGCTGTGTCTATGTTTTGCCCTGTCGTGTCGTGTTTCCCTCAGATGCTGCGTGGTGAGCAGGTGTCTGAGTCTGCTAGGTTCAAGTGCCTTCCCGAGGCAACCTGCAGTTCTCGATCAAGTCTCCAGTCTGTTCTCGTCTTTACGTGTAGTATTATGCTTTTTGTTTTGTAAAGTTTATTCTGGATTAAATACTCTGTTTTCGCCAAGTCGCTTTTGGGTCCTCATTCACCTGCATGACAGACTTATTGATCAAACAACCATGAAAAGGCAGGCTCTCTCCCTCCGTTTCATATGCACATCCACAACAACAAGATCAACAACTAATGCTAGCCAGAGCGAGATGAGCTCAAATGTAATGAGGCAACACTAGATAAACGCTCTCAAATGTTTTCAGCCAATTGGCCTTCAAAATTTCATTAATAAACAATGGGGAATAGAAGCCTGCTCATCCTTCGGCGGCTTGCCTTCCCATGCATGCTTGTCCCAACCCACATTTTGACAATTGAATGGGAACTTGCCTGTCTGCCTGCCAAATACATTTGATTGACAACTAAAATAAATGCTAACATTGGATAACTTGCATGTGAAAAGGTTAATGCGTTTGATGTGTCAGTTGTGTTGTGACAAGGTCGGGGTGGTATACAGAAGACGGCCCTATTTAGTAAAATACCAAATCCATATTATGGCAAGAACGGCTCAAATAAGCAAAGAGATCCGACAGTCCGTCATTAGTTTAACTACACCTAAGCCAGGCAGAGTTCAGGTAACAGACACATCTCAACATCAACTGTTCAGAGGAGACTGTATGAATCAGGCCTTCATGGTTGAATTGCTGCAGAGTAACCACTACTAAAGGACACCAATAATAAGAAGAGACTTGCTTGGGCCAAGAAATACGAGCAATGAACATTAGACCGGTGGAAATCTGTCCTTTTGATCTGATGAGTCCAAATATGAGATTTTTTGTTCCAACCACTGTGTCTTTGTGAGACGCTGAGTAGGTGAACGGATGATCTCCGCATGTGTGGCTCCCACCGTGAATCATAGAGGAGGAGGTGTTATGGTGTAGGTGCTTTGCTGGTGACACTATGGGTAATTTATATTAGAATTCAATGTACACTTAACCAGCATGGCTACCTCAGCATTCTGCAGCGATACGCCATTCCATCAGGTTTGCGCTTAGTAGGACAATCATTTGTTTTTCAATAGGACAATGACTCAAAACACGCCTCTAGGCTGTGCAAGGGCTATTTGACCAAGAAGGAGAGTGATGGAGTGCTGCATCAGATGACCTGGCCACCACAATCACCTGACCACAACCCGGTTGTGATGATTTTGGATGAGTTGGACTGCAGAACAAAAGAAAAGCAGCCAACAAGTGCTCAGCATATGTGGGAACTTCTTCAAGACTGTTGGAAAAGCATTCCAGGTGAAGCTGGTTGAGAGAATGAAAAGAGTGTGCAAAGGGTGGCTGCTTTGAAGAATCTCAAGTATAAAATCTATTTTTATTTGTTTAACACTTTTTTTTGGTTACTACATGATTCCATATATGGTATTTCATATGTTTGATGTATTCACTATTATTCTATAATGTAGAAAATAGTTTTTTTTAAATAATTAAACTTCAATGAGTAGGCGTGTCCAAACCTTTGACTGGTACTTTATATAAACAAGATGTTTTTGTGGGTGTTAATTTTTACCAGCCCACCCACCATAAATGGTCCAATCTGCCCCTGGCCAAGACGTCCAAAGATTGTTTCCAACTTTAGAATTTGCCAACAACGTGGACATTTTAAAATCACACAGTCCATGCGGGCCTTAAGCGGATTAAAAAAGGGGGAGAGGCTGTTTCATAGTTTGTGAGGAATCTATATGAGCTACCTGAACACTGCGAGTTTGGCATTACAAAGGACTAACAAATAAGGGACAGGATTGTGATTGGCATTATGGACAGTGATATTTCACAAAAGCTACAACTGGAGCCTGACACTGGAGAAGGCGATTGAAATTGCATGCCAGTCAGAGCAAATAAAGAAGCAACACACAGACATGTGCGCCGGAGCCCATAATGAAGTTGACGAGGTGAGACGCAAACCACAGCGTTACAAACATTCTAAAAATTATACAGGCGGCCAGGGCAAACAGTTCAAGCAAAGAGTCAAAATAGGGAAATTGCTCACGTTGTAAACGCAGCCATGATGACAGTAAAAATTGTCCAGTGCGCAATAAAAGATGCTGGTAGTGTAACATAATGGGGCACTGTGGGATTGCATGCTAAACAAAAATGGTCGATGAAATAACTGAAGAAAATGAAGAAAAAAAGCAAATGACATTATTTTAGGGTCAATTACAAGGCCGTCCGATTCTGATGAAGAGTCATGTTGAGCTCCCACTGAATGGCACACGTAAAGTTGACACAGATATTACAGTGATGTCTTCGAGCAAGTAATAGAGCTTGCCACAGTGCCCTCAGCTGGTCAACACTGAACAAGGCTTCTGCAGCCCAGGTGGCAGATTGATTGCGTGAGAAAATTCCAAACCACAACCGAGCAAAACATAATAATAGTACAAATTCTGGATCTTTGTGACCATATACAAGCAGAACTGTTGCATGCCAGATGGGTTTGATCCTCAGAGGAGACGAGATCAATGCAGAACTGAACTGTGAACCAGTTAAGATTGATTTAGGCCGGATGCAGTCTCTGACTATTCTCTGACTTCGCCACTCAGAATTCCTTTTCCACTCGTTCCAAAAGCGGTGGAAGAATTGGACAGAATAGAAAGAAATTACATCATTGAGGAAGTCATCGAGCATTTGTCAACGTATTGTGACAAGGAATCTACGTGGAAAATACATTGGATTTGAAAAAGTAATCCATGTAGACTGTTGTTTTGACGGTGAACTTTCAACCACAGGAATATGTCATCACTGTAACCAATTTTAAAAATTTCTTTATTTAATTTTTATTTAACCAGGTAGGCCAGTTGAGAACAAGTTCTCATTTACAACTGTGACCTGGCCAGCATAAGCAAACAATGCGACAAAAACAACACATGGGATAAACAAACATATGGTCAATAACACAATAGAAACATCTATGTACAGTGTGTGCAAATGTAGTAAGATAAGGGAGGTAAAGGCAATACATAGGCCATAGTGGTGAAATAATTACAATTTAGCATTAACACTGGAGTGATAGATGTGCAGATGATGATGTGCAAGTGGAGATACTGGGGTGCAAAAGAGCAAAAAATAAATATCAATATGGGGATGAGGTATTTGGGTGTGCTATTCACAGATGGGCTGTGTACAAGTACAGTGATCGGTAGGCTGCTCTGACAGCTGATGCTTAAAGTTAGTGAGGGAGATATTTGCAATTCGTTCCAGTCATTGGCAGCAGAGAACTGGAAGAAAAGGCGACCAAAGCAAGTGTTGGCTTTGGGGATGACCAGTGAAATATACCTGCTGGAGCGAGTGCTACCTGTGGGTGTTGCTATGGTGACCAGTGAGCTGAGATAAGGTGGGGCTTTACCTAACAAAGACTTATAGATGACCTGGAGCCAGTGGGTTTGGCAACAAATAAGTAGCGAGGGCCAGCCAACGAGAGCATACAGGTCGCAGTGGTGGGTAGTATATGGGGCTTTGGTGACAAAATGGATGGCACTGTGATAGACTACATCTAATTTGCTGAGTAGAGTGTTGGAGACAATTTTGTAAATGACATTGCCGAAGTCAAGGATCGGTAGGATAGCCAGTTTTACGAGGGTATGTTTGGCAGCATGAGTGAAGGAGGTTTTGTTGCGAAATAGGAAGCTGATTCTAGATATATAATTTTGGATTTGGGGGGGGGGGGGCAAGTTGCTGCGGGGTGCAGGGCTGTTGGCCGGGGTAGCCAGGTGGAAAGCATGGCCTGCCGTAGAAAATGCTTATTGAAATTCTCAATTATCGTAAATTTTATCGGTGGTGACAGTGTTTCCTAGCCTCAGTGCAGTGGGAAGCTGGGATGAGATGCTCTTATTCTCCATGGACTTTACGGTGTTCCAAAACCTTTTGGAATTAGTGCTACAGGATGCACATTTCTGCTTGAAAAAGCTAGCCTTAGCTTTCCTAACTGTATATTGGTTCCTGACTTCCCTGAAAAGTTGCAAATCGCGGGGGCTATTTGATGCTAATGCAGTACGCCACAGGATGTTTTTGTGCTGGCCAAGGGCAGTCAAGTCTGGAGTGAACCAAGGACTATATCTGTTCTGCTAATATCTGCAATGCTAAGCATATCCCAGGTTAGGTCACCGAACAGTACGAACTCTGAAGATAGATGGTGAGCCATCAATTCACATATGGTGTCCAGGGCACAGCTAGGGGCTGAGGGGGGTCTATAACAAGCGGCAACCATGAGAGACTTATTTCTGGAAAGGTGGATTTTTAAGAGTAGAAGATCAAGCTGTTTGGGCACAGACCTGGATAGCCTTCAGAGTTCTGTCAAACTATCTCTGCAGTAGATTGCAACTCCACCCCCCTGGCAGTTCTATCTTGATGGAAGATGTTGTAGTTTGGGATGGAAATTTCAGAATTTTTGGTGGCCTTCCTAAGCCAGGATTCAGACATGGCTAGGACATCAGGGTTTGCGGATTGTGCTAAAGCAGTGAATAAAACACAATTAGGGAGGAGGCTTCTGATGTTAATATGCATGAAGCCAAGGCTTTTACGGCTACAGTAGTCAATAACAATAAATGAGAGCGCCTGGGGAACAGGTGCTCCAGGACCTGGGTTAACCTCTACATCACCGTAGAAATAGTAGAATAAGGGTACGGCTAAAGGCTATAAGAACTGGTCGACTAGTGTGTTGGGAACAGAGAATAAAAGGAGCAGAATTCTGGGCGTGGTAGAATAGTTTCAAGGAATAATGTACAGACAAGGGTATGGTAGGATGTGAGTACACTGGGGGTAAACCTAGTCATTGAGTGACGATGAGAGAGCTTGCCTCTCTGGAGACACCAGCTAAGCCAGGTGAGGTCTCCCCATGTGTGGGGTGTGTGACAAAAGAGCTATCTAAGGCATGTTGACCTGGACTAGGGGCTCTACAGTGAAATAAAACAATAATAACTAACCGAAACAGCAGTAGACAAGGCATATTGATATTAGAGAGAGGCATGTGGAGCCGAGTGAACATCGGGTCCAATGAGCAGCAATAGGTGAGTCAGGGTGTCGTCCGGTCGTCGCTATTATGCTAGGTGAGCGGGAGGCACAGCGTTCAGTGAGCTAGCGAGCCGGGGCTAGAAGATTGGTCTTCAGCGACAGCGTAACGGAAAAGCCTGTTGAAACCACATTCGACGATTACGTCAGCAGACCAGTCATAATGGATTGGCAGGGCTCCGTGTCGGCAATAAAGGGTCCAGGCCAATTGGCAAAAGAGGTATTGTAGCCCACGAATTAGCGGGTATACCTCTTCGGCTAGCCGGCAGATGGGCCTAGCTCAAGGCTAGCCCACTTTTTCAGTGGGTGAATAATCTCGTTGATCAACGTCTCGTCCAAATATAAACAAAATGTCCACTTTGAAATTACGTGGTGTGCCCAGTGGGACATGGCTAACCTAGCAATGAGTGCTAGAAGACAGAAGCTCTGTGGACTGCATGTTAAGTTCAGGGCCGTAACCATGGTTTTAGTGAGGTCCAGAAAACTCCTCAGAAATTATTTGAAAGTTGAAGCTCGATACGGTTACATATCAAGATTTATAATTTTTTTGACAATATCTAAATATTATTTCAGAGCTAGTTAGCTGTACCTCCACCAAAACTCCAGCACTTTTCCTTCCTAGCTTGTTGTCCATCTTCTTTTTACATAGGGAAGCAATTTGTTTTCAGCTCTTATTTCCATGACTGATCAAAACTCTCTCTTTTCCCTCTGTAGCAGACATATGGTGAGCAATAGGTTTGGAACATCGAATCACAATAAATATAGAATCGTGAGAATCGCAATACATATCGTATCGGCAGTAAAGTATCGTGATAATATCGTAACTTGATGTCCCTGGTAATTCTCTGCCCTACTGGCCATGTAAAATGTTATTATTTTTATCTGCAATTTTGTCATTGACTTTCATTTGGATCAAAGTCAGGGCATTTGGGTTAGTTAAATGCTATTGTGTCCCGCCACACTCTATGAGCAGAGTGATACCTTAACATAATAACACAAGTGTTCCAGCATGGCATATTACTGCATGTTAGTTACTGGTATGTCTGTGAAAGGAGTCTGGAATATGATGTTAAAATAGAGAGAAATATAATCTACATTCTCTGACCATGGCTTTGTGCTTAGGAACATAAAAATGCAGTCATGATATTCTCATTTAAATGTGATCAACCATTATTGTTATTCCATTCCAATAATGATGCCAGTAGTTATTAAGCACATTGGCACTTTCTTTAATGTCCCTGGCAGCTAAAGAACCAGACGACCACTCAGTAGTGGCAGAGCGTCAAGCCCTGCTGTGTCTGTGTTCCTGTCCAATCTACTCAGCTCTTATTGCTTTGTGGATCATTCAGAAATATGGTGCATATGCAGGTCACCACGTCGCAGACCGAACGAGCTCATTCAAAGCTTGGACCATCCATTCAAACTACGTGACCAGCACTGCGAACACACACACCCACAATACGTGCATGAACTGCTCACAGAAATGCTACGCTTTATTGAACAAGTGAGAACTGAGGAAAGCCTTTTAGCCACACTGGGCTTGTGAGACACACACACGCGAGTTAACACACACACACGAGTTAACACACACACACACGCAAGGTAACACACACACACACACACACGAGGTAACACACACACACGCGAGGTAACACACACAACATTATTAAACTGTGGTAGCATCTTTTACTTTGTTGCGTCACATAGGCCTCTCTCTCTCTCTCTCACACACACACACACACACACACACACACACACACACACACACACACACACACACACACACACACACACACACACACACACACACACACACACACACACACACACACACACACACACACACACACACACACACACACACACACACACACACACACACACACACAGAGGCCTATCTCAGTCCTGTGGCTTTAGCACACTTCCTCTCTCCCTGGTCCTACATTCACTACAGTAGTTTGCTAACCAGTTACACAGTTATTTCAAGGCATTATTTTAGTATTTGCATCATCACCGTTGTAGTAAACCTGACCAGCTCCCGAGTAGCGCAGCGGTCTAAGGCATTGCATCTCAGTGCTAGAGGCGCATCGTGAGGCCCCACAACCGGCTGTGATTGGGAGTCCCATAGGGCGGTGCACAATTGGCCCAGGTTTGGCCGGTGTAGGCCGTCATTGTAAATAAGAATTTGTTCTTAACTGACTTTTTTTTTTCTTTACAAAAATGTATGAGAATAGGATGTCGTTTCTCTTTGCTTATTTGAGCTGTTCTTGCCATAGTATGGACTTGGTCTTTTACCAAATAGTGCTCTCTTCTGTACACCACCCATATTTGTAAGTCGCTCTGGATAAGAGCGTCTGCTAAATGACTTAAATGTAAATGTAATACCTTGTCATAACACAACTGATTGGCTCAAAGGCACATCTCTTAATTGAATTGCATTCCAGCCGACTACCTCATTAAGCTGGATGAGAGAATGTTAAGTGTGCAAAGCTGTCATCAAGGCAAAGGATGGCTAATTGAAAAATCTGAAATATAAAATATATTCCGATTTTTTTTTTTAAACACTTTTTTGGCTACTACATGATTCCGTATGTGTTATTTCATAGTTTTGATGTATTCACTATTATTCTACAATGTAGTTCAAAATAAAGAAAATCCCTGGAATGAGTAGGAATGAGTGTCCAAACCTTTGACTGGTACTGTACCTGAGGCCATCAACGAGATGCTGACAAAAATGGGGATAGATCTGAAGTCAGTGGTCTCCATCACCACAGATGGAGCTCCAGCCATGATTTGAAGAGGGAGGGGACTGGTTGCACGTTTGAAAGAGGACAACCCTGACCTGACATCATATCACTGCACAATCCGTCAATCTGTCCTGTGTGCCAGTCTGGGACAATAGTATTCTGAGGTCATGACAACAATAATGAAACTGAGCAACAACACCGCCTGCTACGAGGCATTCTGACAAAGGCCAATACCAGTTTTGGTGACTTACTACTGCACACCAATGTCAGAGGACTCAGCAAAGGCAGGGTTTTGGAATGCTTTTGGGCCGTTTAGTAGGAAATCAAAGCTTTCTAATCAGAGCAAAAGAGTGACAAGGCAACTCAATTTTCAGAGTTTTTGGAAGATGAGGAGAAGATGGAAACAGTTGCATTTTTGACAGACATTACACCACACCTTAATCAACTGAATGTTAAGCTGCAAGGACGGGACAACACAGTGTGTGATTATCATAACAGCAGTCTGGACTTTCCAAAAGAAATTGGATGTTGCACATGTTTACATTTGAAATAAGTTCTAATTACTTCAAATTCTTAGTCTCATTTAATGTATTTAATGTACCACTGCACCAATAAAGGACGATATCCATCTGGGACTTTGCCACGTAGTAAATATGTGTCACTGGACCTTCTCAAATAGTAGTTGAGTACCCCTGCCTTACATTATGATGCTCTGTGTGTCCCCAGAGTCTGTAGATGGTACCCGGTATCACTGGAGGATCTTCCTGAGTTCAAGGACACTGGAGACTGGACAAGAGGGAAACACCAACCAGCCAACAATGTCTTCCATTGACTCCTACCAGTACATTATTGTAAGTACACACATGTCCACTTGCATTCAAAGTCTATGGCAGGGGGAACCCACTGCATTGGCTTGTGTGTAAGCTCAGACCCTGTTGAGGAAATAAACAGCAGTATAACTTCAGTTGAAAACCTCTTATCTGTTTTCTGTCTCACTCTATCAGCACATTAGTGAGCAGCACTGCATGTTTCTCGTCATTGAAGCTCTAGGCATACTATATATCATGGTAGGATAAAGAAGACACCCTGCTGGTGATGGAGTCTGGTCTAGTGGTAGTGCTGCTGACTCAAGACCACACAGTGTCCCTTGTGGGGCATGGGTTCAAACCCTGCTTCCACCTTCATATATGTATTACTCTACCTAGCTGTCTGCTCTTCTCATTTGTGACCTTTCTATTTCAATAAAGAGAACACAAATAAAAACCATTTTTATATGAAGAAGGCGCCCAACTGGCTTGACTAGGAGATATGCCACTTTTCTGTAGCCCCACCATGGCAGTCTATTTCCCAGTGAAAGTCTGTGCCTGCTGTTCACTCCTCACTCATCACTGTTACACTGTAGTGAAGACTAGCAGATCTACAGATTCTCTACAAGAGGAATGGTGATAAGACAAAATGACGTCATCATGCCTTATGTTTACAAATAACTGCAAAACAATAGCAAGGTAACAAAAAAGACCAGCGGCTGCCCCTTAGTTGGGGTAAGGGAGCTCTGATAATCTTAAAGAAAAGGGATAGGACTCACACCTCACCTTGACACCTCTTGTATCACATGGTTGTATCTAAGCCTAGGTTTAGACAAAAAGCACAGTTAATATCGGTCCCTAAGTAGTTCTAGGCAGTTGTTGGAGTTCAAGTGTGATAGATCTGGGCATGTCTGGTGAGTGTGTCCTTGCTCACAGGCTATGTTTCCGTTGATGTTTGTCTGCAGGTGGAGCAGCAGTTCTCTCACAAGTTCAGAGTGACGGTGGTGCGAGCTAAGAATGTCACTAAGGGAGCACTGGGTGACCTGTGTGAGTCTGACAACACCCGTTATTCCACATGCTCCTAGTTCACATGTTAACAATCACAAATTCTCCAACATAAAAACATTTCACAGGGAGTTGTCATTTATATATGTAAAAGAAAATAATTGATATTGTGTCGTGAAATGTAATTATTCCAAATACTCAAGACCTGGCAGAATATTCAAATACTTCATATTAACTTGCTCTTATAACTATGTAATAACAATATATTCTATGTTAGCTTGTATGTAAATGTGTGTACTGTATGTAACACATGCATTTGTGTGTTTGTGTCTGCAGTGGACACTCCTGACCCCTATGTGGAGCTGTTCATTCCCACCACCCCTGAGAGCAGGAAACGAACGAGGCACATAGACAACGACATCCACCCAGAATGGAATGAGACCTTTGACTTCATACTGGACCCAAACCAGGACAATGTTCTAGAGGTGAGCGATGGAACCGTGTCAGTTCAACTCAGATCAGCACAGTTTAATTTAAGTCAAATCAACTGAACTCTCAGTCAGGTCAAGATGTGGAAGCTGAAGCCTTAAGCTTGTTGGTTGGTGCTGTACTCAATCAGATAACATTAATGGACGCCAATTACGTGATGGACGAGAAGCTTGGGTCTGCATCGTACAACATCTCCAAGATGTTGAAAACTGGCCACACAGAGACGGTGCCTTTCCTCATCGGCAAAGTAAGACCTCTGTACTTTCACTGTCTGTCTGTAGAGTATTCTGAAGGAAAGCTTGTGCCTGAACGACATTAGCTCACACAAATATAATTGTCTGTTGAGAGATGTTGACTCATCTATGGCAGTGAGGTTTTCCTCTCTTCTCCTCCTACCTCTTACTGAATATCCCTCTCCTTTCTCTTCTCTCACCCTCCATCTATCCCTCTTCATCCACTCTTCCTCTTCCTTTACTGTAGCTTACCCATCTGCATCTCTCTCCTCAAATGACTCTCATCCTCCTACAGTGTTTCTCATCCCCTCTCCTTGTGAATGTTGTACTGTATCCCAGGGTGTTTTGCTGTTTTTTTGTTCTGTTTTATCCCAAGCTGTTGACAGATGAATCAATGTTTTCTCTTCTACAATAACCACGGAGTCTTTTGTGTTGTTTTTGACAGGCAACTAATGTGTACTTAGAGATGGCCCTGGAGGTCTGGTACGTGTTCTTCCATTAACACTCCCCTCCTCATCTGTCTGTTTATTTATTTTGAACCCCATTTAGCATTTGCAGAAGCAGCAGCTACTCTTACTGTGGTCAGCTTAAACAAAGCACCACTTTGTTCAGGGCAATGGGAGCCACCATATTTCTTTCTATTCCTTTTTTAACAACTGTAACTGTTTTCAGTAAACACGTGGCTAAGATGTACTGGACTGTTGAAAAAAAATATATTTTATTTTCATATACACTGGAATGTGTTGTTTTACAGGGTCAGCGATAGTAGTGCCTCGCCCCTGGAACAAATCGGGGTTAAATGCCTTGATCAAGGGCCCATAGACAGATTTTTCACCTTGTCTGCATGGGTATTCAAACCAGCGACCTTTCGGTTGCCGGCCCAGTGCTCTAACCAGACTGTTATTTTAGGTGAAGGGGAGGACATGCTTGGCATGATTGTAGTCTCAGTAATGCGGAGGTGGGAGGTCGGAGGTCTTGGGTGTGTTTGTCTCTGGAGGTCTATCTCAGACCAGACCAACTTGGAGCCAGATCTAATCACATCTGGAGCCTAAGTTAACTTCAGTCATGGCTGCCTAACCTACAGAACATAAAATCAATCATCATGGCTGACTATAAAGAATACAGAGATGTCTGTCTGTCTCCATATGGGGGAAACGTGATGTTTTTAAAGCAGTTGTCGAAATGTAATGACATGAGTGTGAATGTGTTTTGTCTGCTTTCGTTTATGCTTATTATTGTAGGTCTTCTAAACTAATCTTACTTTATTTCACTCAACAACACACATCCTAAACTCCCTGACCCCACAAACAGGCTTTTGCTAGTGGGACACAGTCAACTGAGCACTCTAACAATCGAAATTGATAGTAAATTATTACATTGGTCCAATATGACAAATATTTATTGGTGACACTTTATTTGGATAGTCTGTAGATGCTCTACATATACTATCAGTAACATTTCAACTATCTACAAACTCTAACCCTAGTTATGGTTAGGGGTATTCTTAACCTAACCGTAACCTTAGCAAGCAGTTGCTTATCAACAAATAGTTTATTCGTAGTATGAAAATCCGGACTATCCAAATAAAGTGGGACCTATTTATTTGATAAACATTTTGTCTTGCTTATGATGGCCATATGCAGGGTTATAACCTTATCTTGTCTCTGTCCCCATGCAGTGCAAACCTGGATCTGCGGTTCAGCCTGACCCTGTGTGACAAGGAGAAACTATTCAGACGGGCCCGCAGAGAGAGGGTGATGCTGGGCATCAAGAAGCTGCTGGACATGGAAAAGCCCCGCTTCCTCCCCAGCACCCCTCAGGAGGTGTGCATACCTGAGTACTGTGGGCCCACGCTTGCAAAGCGGCCTACTGCCAACCACAGTGTTCTTTTTTAAATCAGTTTTTGACTTGCAGTCAAATGCAGTGTTTTACATGTGAAACCTCATGTATATTAGGATGCATTGCAGGGTAACGATTTCAAAATGAACGGGCAATAAAATAGACATTAGCTAAATAACACATTTATTGCCATAGAAGGGGGCTTACTCTGCAGCATTACTGAGCATAGTGGTCAAGTTCATAGACGAGACAATATTAGACAATATTAGCCAACGGCACCACTTTTTACATGCAAGAACACGTACACCACATCCACAGGTCTCTTAGTATTCAAACATGATCATTTTATAGGCCCTAACGTCCTCTCACACCGAATGCTCTGAAGGCTGGTTCAGAGGCAGCTGACATTTGGCCCTGTCCTCCTGGTTGTAGCCTCTATCCGACACCTCTCACTGCCTGCCTGTGTTCTCGGATGATCCGGAAACTACCAGCCATAATGAGATAATAATCCACCACATAAAAGTGTTGTTGCAGAACTTCTGAGCTGCCACGCCGCATTCCCATTGAGGCTAGTAAATACTAGAACATTTCACAACTCGGCGAAGTGCAGTTTTTGTGTCAGAGTGGGTTATAATATTTTGAAAATGACTGTGGTTCTAGTTCAGAGAAGTCGGTGCAGAGGCGGAAAGAGACCCAGGAACATCAGCAAGTAGAGTGAGGCAACAACAGTCATCTACTGTAGACTGACTGACTGACGAACGTAACATCAGGAAGTAGGGCTTACTAACAGTTGAGCTGCTATGAATCTCAAGGAGTCAGGCATCCGAATCCTTTCCAATCTCTTCCTGTCATGGTCTGTCTGTGCAGGTGCCGGTGATCGCAATAGTGGGTTCAGGGGGAGGCTTCAGGGCCATGGTGGGCTTCTCTGGGGTTATGAAGGGCCTGTATGAGTCTGGGGTCCTGGACTGTGCCACCTACATTGCTGGCCTCTCTGGATCCACCTGGTCAGTCAACTATTCATCTGTTTATACCATGCTCTCTCCCTCCCTCCCTCCCACTCCTCTTTTCTCCTACAGTATCTACCCACGTTTTTAGATGGAGGACTGTATGTACTCTACCTGTGTGTTCTCATGCCTCCCTTCCTCCCTCACTATCTCTTTCCCTCTCCCTCCCTCCTTATCTCCGTCCCTCCCGCAGGTACATGTCGACCCTGTTCTCTCACCCAGAGTTCCCCTCTAAGGGTCCTAAGGAGATCAACGCGGAGCTGATGAAAAGAGTGAGCAGTAACCCTCTGAGACTGCTATTGCCCCAGCACATCACCAACTACATCCAGTCTCTGTGGAGCAAGAAGGCCAACGGACAGCCCGTCACCTTCACTGACATCTTCGGCATGCTCATCGGAGAGACACTGATCCCTGCTGTGAGAGGAGAACCGCACACACCTGTTTTTGTTGTTACTGCATTATTTCACCCGTCTTCTCTCTGTCTTCAAGAGGATGAAACTAAACTGACTATAACCCAATCTTTCTCTGTTTTCAGAGGATGGACACCAAGCTGAGTGAGTTGCAGGAGAAGGTGAACGAGGGCCAGTGTCCTCTCCCTCTGTTCACCTGTCTGCACGTCAAACCAGACGTGTCCGAGCTCATGTTCGCAGGTCAGTGAGCGTGTGTGTGTCTGTGTGGGTGGTCTGTGTTTGTTCACACAATGGTTACGCAACAATCACTGTTGTCAGTTTGAGTAGACCTGCGTAAGGGGGGAGGAGAGAGTGATGAGCCCCTGTTATTGCCTTTACCTCACTGATTTACATTCATAATGGTGTGTTAACATTTGTTTGTGTGTGTGTGTGTGGGTCTCTGTGTATTACTGTAGATCACAAGGTCAGTGTGGCTCTGAGGCTCTCCTCCGTTCTCAGTTTTTCAATGAAGTGTATCATTTCAGTAGGCGTTCATGTACCACAGGAGGCTGGTGAGAGGAAGACTGCTCATAACAATGGCTGGGATGGAGTGAATGGAAAAGTATCAAACTCAAACTCTTTGATGTATTTGATACCATTCCAATTATTCTGTTCTAGCAATTACAATGAGCCCGTCCTCCCCAATTAACATACCACCAGCCGCCTGTGTCATGCACGTAGTGTGAGTGTGTCCACAGTATTGGGCATGTAGTTGGAATGGACGATTCAAGTTCTGAAGTGTGTGTGTGTGTGTGTGTGTGTGTGTGTGTGTGTGTGTGTGTGTGTGTGTGTGTGTGTGTGTGTGTGTGTGTGTGTGTGTGTGTGTGTGTGTGTGTGTGTGTGTGTGTGTGTGTCTCATTGGATCTCTAGTACAATGAATATGTGTATTCCTTTTGCATTATGAGTAATCAGAGATGGTCAGATAATCTCTCCCGCATGCAAATTTCCATTCTCTACATTTGCTTGGAGCTCTCCTTTCACACACACTGATGTGTCATGGTTGGCTAATATTCAAATGTTGCTTTGAGAGAGTCATCCATGAATGTACTGCAGATAGCCACTGTGCATATGGCCAGCGCTGGTGAAGTTTGTCCCATTAATTTTAAACAAATGAATAGTGACACGGGTCTGAACAATTTGCAGATCTGAAACAGTCTCTGTTACTGAAGGTAAGGAGGAACTGACGAACCAAGGATTACGCAAACAATGTTATTCCAATACAATGAATGAAGCTATCAACATATTGACCCCAGGCATTCTTGTCGTTATAGTGCTGTAGTGTGAGAAGGAACATCAACAATGTGTAAGTGTTAGTGTTGGGAATTGCCAGGGAACTCACGATATTATCAAGATACCGATTCTCACAATTCTACATGTATTGCAATTCGATACTGTGATTTTATTAGCGATTCGATGTTCCAAACATATGGCTCCCCATATGTCTGCTGCAGAGGGAAAAGAGAGAGCCGTGAGAAAACGTGTTTTGATTAGTCATGGGAAATAAATGTGCTGAAAACAAATTGACTGCCTATTTAAAAAGGAGATGGAGAACAAGCTATGAAGCAAATAGGGGCAGGTACAGCCAACTAGCTCAAAAATAATAGTGATATTGTCAAAATGACATATCGTCAAAAATAAAATCCTGATATGTAACTATATAGATCCCCCCCCATCACTAGTAGGTGTAGTAAGTAGTACAATGTGGAAGGGCAATGTTATGTAGGTGTAGTACAATGTGGAAGGGCAATGTTATGTAGGTGTAGTACAATGTGGAAGGGAAATGTTATGTAGGTGTAGTACAATGTAGAAGGGTAATGTTATGTAGGTGTAGTACAATGTGGAAGGGTAATGTTATGTAGGTGTAGTACAATGTGGAAGGGTAATGTTATGTAGGTGTAGCACAATGTGGAAGGGTAATGTTATGTAGGTGTAGTACAATGTGGAAGGGCAATGTTATGTAGGTGTAGTACAATGTGGAAGGGTAATGTTATGTAGGTGTAGTACATACATTTACATTTAAGTCATTTAGCAGACGCTCTTATCCAGAGCGACTTACAAATTGGTGCATTCACCTTATGACATCCAGTGGAACAGCCACTTTACAATAGTGCATCTACATATTTTAAGGGGGAGGGGGTGAGAAGGATTACTTTATCCTATCCTAGGTATTCCTTAAAGAGGTGGGGTTTCAGGTGTCTCCGGAAGGTGGTGATTGACTCCGCTGTCCTGGCGTCGTGAGGGAGTTTGTTCCACCATTGGGGAGCCAGAGCAGCGAACAGTTTTGACTGGGCTGAGCGGGAACTGTACTTCCTCAGTGGTAGGGAGGCGAGCAGGCCAGAGGTGGATGAACGCAGTGCCCTTATTTGGGTGTAGGGCCTGATCAGAGCCTGGAGGTACTGAGGTGCCGTTCCCCTCACAGCTCCGTAGGCAAGCACCATGGTCTTGTAGCGGATGCGAGCTTCAACTGGAAGCCAGTGGAGAGAGCGGAGGAGCGGGGTGACGTGAGAGAACTTGGGAAGGTTGAACACTAGACGGGCTGCGGCGTTCTGGATGAGTTGTAGGGGTTTAATGGCACAGGCAGGGAGCCCAGCCAACAGCGAGTTGCAGTAATCCAGACGGGAGATGACAAGTGCCTGGATTAGGACCTGCGCCGCTTCCTGTGTGAGGCAGGGTCGTACTCTGCGGATGTTGTAGAGCATGAACCTACAGGAACGGGCCACCGCCTTGATGTTAGTTGAGAACGACAGGGTGTTGTCCAGGATCACGCCAAGGTTCTTAGCGCTCTGGGAGGAGGACACAATGGAGTTGTCAACCGTGATGGCGAGATCATGGAACGGGCAGTCCTTCCCCGGGAGGAAGAGCAGCTCCGTCTTGCCGAAGTTCAGCTTGAGGTGGTGATCCGTCATCCACACTGATATGTCTGCCAGACATGCAGAGATGCGATTCGCCACCTGGTCATCAGAAGGGGGAAAGGAGAAGATTAATTGTGTGTCGTCTGCATAGCAATGATAGGAGAGACCATGTGAGGTTATGACAGAGCCAAGTGACTTGGTGTATAGCGAGAATAGGAGAGGGCCTAGAACAGAGCCCTGGGGGACACCAGTGGTGAGAGCGCATGGTGAGGAGACAGATTCTCGCCACGCCACCTGGTAGGAGCGACCTGTCAGGTAGGATGCAATCCAAGCGTGGGCCACGCCGGAGATGCCCAACTCGGAGAGGGTGGAGAGGAGGATCTGATGGTTCACAGTATCGAAGGCAGTCGATAGGTCTAGAAGGATGAGAGCAGAGGAGAGAGAGTTAACTTTAGCGGTGCGGAGCGCCTCCGTGATACAGAGAAGAGCAGTCTCAGTTGAATGACTAGTCTTGAAACCTGACTGATTTGGATCAAGAAGGTCATTCTGAGAGAGATAGCGGGAGAGCTGACCAAGGACGGCACGTTCAAGAGTTTTGGAGAGAAAAGAAAGAAGGGATACTGGTCTGTAGTTGTTGACATCGGAGGGATCGAGTGTAGGTTTTTTCAGAAGGGGTGCAACTCTCGCTCTCTTGAAGACGGAAGGGACGTAGCCAGCGGTCAGGGATAAGTTGATGAGCGAGGTGAGGTAAGGGAGAAGGTCTCCGGAAATGGTCTGGAGAAGAGAGGAGGGGATAGGGTCAAGCGGGCAGGTTGTTGGGCGGCCGGCCGTCACAAGACGCGAGATTTCATCTGGAGAGAGAGGGGAGAAAGAGGTCAGAGCACAGGGTAGGGCACTGTGAGCAGAACCAGCGGTGTCGTTTGACTTAGCAAACGAGGATCGGATGTCGTCGACCTTCTTTTCAAAATGGTTGACGAAGTCATCTGCAGAGAGGGAGGAGGGGGGAGGGGGAGGAGGATTCAGGAGGGAGGAGAAGGTGGCAAAGAGCTTCCTAGGGTTAGAGGCAGATGCTTGGAATTTAGAGTGGTAGAAAGTGGCTTTAGCAGCAGAGACAGAGGAGGAAAATGTAGAGAGGAGGGAGTGAAAGGATGCCAGGTCCGCAGGGAGGCGAGTTTTCCTCCATTTCCGCTCGGCTGCCCGGAGCCCTGTTCTGTGAGCTCGCAATGAGTCGTCAAGCCACGGAGCGGGAGGGGAGGACCGAGCCGGCCTGGAAGATAGGGGACATAGAGAGTCAAAGGATGCAGAAAGGGAGGAGAGGAGGGTTGAGGAGGCAGAATCAGGAGATAGGTTGGAGAAGGTTTGAGCAGAGGGAAGAGATGATAGGATGGAAGAGGAGAGAGTAGCGGGGGAGAGAGAGCGAAGGTTGGGACGGCGCGATACCATCCGAGTAGGGGCAGTGTGGGAAGTGTTGGATGAGAGCGAGAGGGAAAAGGATACAAGGTAGTGGTCGGAGACTTGGAGGGGAGTTGCAATGAGGTTAGTGGAAAAACAGCATCTAGTAAAGATGAGGTCGAGCGTATTGCCTGCCTTGTGAGTAGGGGGAAGGTGAGAGGGTGAGGTCAAAAGAGGAGAGGAGTGGAAAGAAGGAGGCAGAGAGGAATGAGTCAAAGGTAGACGTGGGGAGGTTAAAGTCGCCCAGAACTGTGAGAGGTGAGCCGTCCTCAGGAAAGGAGCTTATCAAGGCATCAAGCTCATTGATGAACTCTCCGAGGGGACCTGGAGGGCGATAAATGATAAGGATGTTAAGCTTGAAAGGGCTGGTAACTGTGACAGCATGAAATTCAAAGGAGGCGATAGACAGATGGGTAAGGGGAGAAAGAGAGAATGACCACTTGGGAGAGATAAGGATCCCGATGCCACCACCCCGCTGACCAGAAGCTCTCGGGGTGTGCGAGAACATGTGGGCGGACGAAGAGAGAGCAGTAGGAGTAGCAGTGTTATCTGTGGTGATCCATGTTTCTGTCAGTGCCAAGAAGTCGAGGGACTGGAGGGAGGCATAGGCTGAGATGAACTCTGCCTTGTTGGCTGCAGATCGGCAGTTCCAGAGGCTACCGGAGACCTGGAACTCCACGTGGGTCGTGCGCGCTGGGACCACCAGATTAGGGTGGCAGCGGCCACGCGGTGTGGAGCGTTTGTATGGTCTGTGCAGAGAGGAGAGAACAGGGATAGACAGACACATAGTTGACAGGCTACAGAAGAGGCTACGCTAATGCAAGGAGATTGGAATGACAAGTGGACTACACGTCTCAAATGTTCAGAAAGTTAAGCTTACGTAGCAAGAATCTTATTGACTAAAATGATTAAAATGATACAGTACTGCTGAAGTAGGCTAGCTGGCAGTGGCTGCGTTGTTGACTTTGTAGGCTAGCTGGCAGTGGCTGCGTTGTTGACACTACACTAATCAAGTTGTTCCGTTGAGTGTAATAGTTAGTATATATAATAGTAGTACAATGTGGAAGGGTAATGTTATGTAGGTGTAGTACAATGTGGAAGGGCAATGTCATGTAGGTGTAGTGCAATGTTATGTAGGTGTAGTACAATGTGGAAGGGTAATGTTATGTAGGTGTAGTACAATGTGGAAGGGCAATGTTATGTAGGTGTCAGTGGTAGTGGTACGCCCCTAGTCCTGATCTAGGATCTTTCTCAAATTTGAACTTGACTCGTAATGGCACGACATGTAAAACGGACCTCAAAACAGTCCATAGGGGAAACCAATCCCGTGTTAGGGTGACTGAGTCCATTACTGTATGCTGAGTCATTGGTACTGTGACCAACATATTTGTAATAATATTCATGCAAATGAATGTTGGTGTTCCAGTGTATTTTACAGATTAGCTGGAATAGAATATTAAATCGTCAGTTATTTACTTTTTTGTTTTACTGTAAATCCCCCACCTTTTATCTCTGATGTGACAAGGTAACGCTGTCACAACTACTCCAGAGAAAGGCAAAAAATAACACCACATAACTTACAATACGGTAGTAAGATTATACTCCTTAATCCAGGACCAATGATAGGCTGAAAGGTGATAGTGTATTGTCATTCTGAGGAACTCTTGTCAGACTTATCATGTGTGAACAGTGTGTTGTGTTGTGCCTTACAATTATATGTGTGGGTGTTGTTGTGTCACTAGAGTCAGGTAGGGCATATACCCCCTGTCACCTGGTTCCAGTAATGGAGGTCATAATGACAGTTGCTTCTGGCTTGCACCGTTACTGTAAACCTGGGCTACCCTTTTTCCATAACATACACATATTTACTGCAGGATATACACATTTTCCCAATTACATTGCACTTACAGTGTGCTCCCCTAAATTAAAGAGTTAGTTAGTTACATACACGGATTGGTTTTTATCAATGGATGTTGTTATTTTATTTAACCATTTCTTTTGACAGACTGGGTGGAGTTCAGCCCGTATGAGATTGGAATGGCAAAGTACGGAACATTCATGACCCCTGATCTTTTTGGAAGCAAGTTCTTCATGGGAATCACTGTGAAGCAGTATGAAGAGAACCCACTACATTTCCTTATGGGTAAGAAACCCCACACATAGACACACACATACACAAACAACAGAATATTGCTGGCACTTCTGCATAGGACTTCCTAAAGAGATTCTTCACATGATAAGCTATCATCAAACATGATACTCATAAGTCATCACATGATGTTGATCTAGTGGGTTTATCGCTCTCCAGGGGTTTGGGGGAGTGCCTTCTCCATCCTCTTCAACAGAGTGCTGGGTGTCAAAGACACTGTCGGGGGGAGCACCATGGAGGAAGAGCTCGGTAAGAAACCACACACACTTGTCTTATAACCCCAATCCTAACCCTGACCTCTGGTCTGATCTCTGACTCAAATGAAGTCATGCACCCTGTACAGATAAAGTACCACATCATGGTCTCCTCTACAGTTAGTACAGCACACACACACTTGTCTTGTACCTACTCACAGTGAATCTCATACATTGCAGCATATAGACCTGAAGACAATGACTGCGCTTAGCCCAAAGGCTTAGTTCCTATGTGTTGTGTTAGCCCATAGTCCCAATCCAATGTGATGGATCTGCTCTGCACAACACAAGCCAACTGCACCTCCCATTGTAGTCTGTTTTATTTTGATTACATACCTGACTCTTTGTGAACACAGGTGAATGTGATGCCAGCTCACAGATGTGAGTGTGATTCCCTTTTGGTCCAAACAAAGATAATGTTCAGCTTCCTGTCATTATTTAGAACTGCTTTTTAGGTTTGTTTTATGGGCTATTGTGTTTGATTTGACCTTTTTCGCGTGCGTTGCACATGTTGCACTCACTGCATCTGCAAGCAGGTACACCTACACCCATTCCAGTAAATGCCAATTGTTTTGTGTTTGCTATGTAAGCCATTGTCGCAAATGAGTTTATAAAAAGGTAGGGCCTAAACAATTGAAAGTTAATTGGACAGCCTAATGTAAGCGATACATGTCATGCTATGATAACCTCTGTTTGAGATGGAGTGAAGACTTGGATATTGAGTGAAAGTGTGATTTAAAGAAGATGTCCTTGTCTTTTCCTGCAGAACAGTTAAAGCCTCAACACATTGTGGGGGAGGACAGACTAGATAATGACGAGAGGCCTTGGAAAGGTGAGAACTGCGATATCCATGATGCATAATGATTCATGCGAAATACACAGAAACCTGAATAATTGTGTGGTCTACATTATTTTAACACATTCAAACTGTCCAGGGGAAGTCACAGCCTTGATGCTGCAGTGACTGTCTGATGAGGAACAGGCTCTCTCAACATAGTGAGCTAGGTCAATGGGCTACATCATGGGCTGGATAGAAGCAGTCTACCATCTTCAGAACTGGATAATAATTGCTTTATTTGCCTCATAAAATAATAGGAAATAAATCATATTGTTTGTTCTATCTCTCATAAAGCTGTGATTGAGAATAGCATATGCCTAGGCTGAGGCTATAGACTTTCATTCTTGTTATTTTTGAATATCACGACATGCTCGAGTACCTGACGTTTTTAGGCTATTCAAATATCCTTTGGAGATGGACCTCTGTTCCATTTATTGTTTGATTTGGAGAAAGACATGTATGTGTAGCCTTCAGTCATATTCATAGACTATCGAAGGGAATATAGCCTACATTACTTTAAACGGCTTGACACTAGATAGTTAAATGAGTGTCCATTATAAAACAAAATTAGGTTTAGGCTATTGCCTAATGCCCATGCATCCGACAGAGAGAGAAACAATAGGCTATTTTCTGACTGGACATTGTGCTGCTTTGGTGGAATTCTCTGCTCTGTCTGGCCTATAGTCCTCTCTTGCATTCCTCTCTTTCTATATTCCTCTCGTTCTGTATAGTTGGCTATATAGTTAAAATAGGCTAAACCATTATCTGTCACATCACAATGTTGTCACCATCAGCGACGGCAGTCAATTATCGTCGATAGACGATGCTATGATAGTATCGCCCAACCCTAGTCGTGCATGTAGGGAAGAACTGAGACGAAAGTAACACTTTAATTTTTTTCCCTAATCACTCAAAGATCGATAGAACTAGAGACCATCTTTCATGACAAACAACTTACATACACTGAGTGTTAAAAACATTAAGGACACCTTCCTAATATCGAGTTGCACCCCTCCCCCTCTGTGCCCTCAGAACAGCCTCAATTCATCAAAGCAAGATGTCAAAAGCATTCCACAGGGATGCTGGCCCAATGCTTCCCACAGTTGTGTCAATTTGGCTGGATGTCCTTGGCATATTCTTGATACACATGAGAAACTGTTGAGTGTGAAAAACCCAGTAGCATTGCAGTTCTTGACACAAACCGGTGCGCCTGGCACCTACTACCATACCCCATTCAAAGGCACTTGAATATTTTGTATTGCCCATTCACCCTCTCAATGGTAAACATACCCAATCCATGTCTCAATTGCCTCATGGCTTAAAAATCCTTATTTAATCTGTCTCCTCCCCTTCATCTACAGTCATTGAAGTGGATTTAATGGTCAACTGTAGGAGGAAGGTATATGGTGGGTGCAATTAAGCTTAGAATGTAGTGAGTGTTGGGAGAACGATCATACGTGGCAGGCATTGATAAGGGAAGAGAGTCATGTATTAGTGATGAAGGGGGCCACGGTCGGGTCACGTTAAGGGAGAAGGAAAACATTATTGCCCGTATCACTTAGTTTCCTGCCTAGCAATAAAGATACAATGTTTAGCGAGAAGGAGGAGACTCCACCCAAAGTGGGATACATATGCCACCGCTATTGGAAACATGTTTTTGTCGGTTCAGCTGTTCGATTCTTTGGGAAGAATAAACTTGGTTTAAGCTTTCATAGTGTCCGTTGAATTCTTACTCTGATAATTACAACCTAACACAGTCAAAGGTTTGGACACACCTACTCATTCAAGGCTTTTTCTTTATTTTCAATATTTTCTACATTGTAAAACAATAGTGAAGACAAACTATGAAATACCACATATGGAATCATGTAGTAACCAAACAAAATGGTTAAACAAATCAAAATATATTTTATATTTAAAATTCTTCAAAGTAGCCACCCTTTGCCTTGATGACAGCTTTGCACACCCTTGTTATTTACCAGCTCACCTGGAATGATCATCGGACAGTCTTGAAGGAGTTCCCACATATGCTGAGCACTTGTTGGCTTCTTTTCCTTTACTCTGCGGTCCAGCTCATCCTAAATCAGGTTGGGTGATTGTGGAGGCCAGGTCATCTGTTGCATCACTGTCACTCTCCTTCTTGGTCAAATAGCCCTTGCACAGCCTGGAGGTGTGTTTTGGATAATTGTCCTGTTGAAAAACAAATGATAGTCCCACTAAGCGCAAACCAGATGGTATGGCATATATTGCTGCAGAATGCTCACACCCACGTGAGCACACATTACGACAAAAGAATGTAACGCCCCTGTTTCCACGAGTGCTTAAATAGCACTTGTGACAAAATTTACATTTAGTCAAGAAAATGCAGGGACGGGAGTCCCCACTTTGAAATGGCTGCTACTCTATAGACCAGAGAGCTTGGAGCTGTAGCTACATGTTGAAATGGTTGGCAATTTAAATAGAGACCAAGCAGGCGGATGGTGTGAACCTGAAGTCATGAATGGTTAAGAAATCTACAAAACTAAAGACTACACATTCACAGTCTGCAACTGTATATGTAAAATAGTCTAGGAAACTCGACCGAAGAAGAGCGAGAAGAACAATCTCCTTTCACCATGATAGATAACTCTAAAGTATCTATTCTAGTAACCTTGACCAATAACCACCGGGTGGTACTTGTGAAAGATCCATTCTAAAGTACATTTCCTTATCAAACGACCAAGATATTACCGTTGTTAATGTCCCGTTGGTAGGATAGTCTTGACCATATATCATCCATTTAGTTTTCCAATGATTGCACAATGGTCAATAGAGCGGATGGTAGTGGAAGTTTAGTCACGCGCCTACGAATTCTCAGAATGAAGCCTGACCGCCGCCCCCTTTTTCTCTGTCTTTTTTTCCGACAATGGCAGGGATTTGGGCCCATTCCCGAGAAAGCAGTATATCCTTCACGTTGGACTCGTTAAAATAAAAATCTTTGTCCAGTTCGAGGTGAATAATCGCTGTTCTGATGTACAGAAGTTATTTTTGGTCATAAGAGACGACAGCAGCAACATGATGTACCAAATAAGTGAAAAAATGTGTTACAAACAACATGCCATTAACTCCCCTCCGGTGCTATTAACTCACTTAACTAATCAGGCCTTTGTGGTAGAATGGCCAGACCGAAGCCACTCTTCAGTAAAAGGCACATGACAGTTTGCCAAAAGGCATCTAAAGGACTCTGACCATGAGAAACAAGATTCTCTGGTCTTATGAAACAAAGATTGAACCCTTTGGCCTGAATACCAAGCATCACGGCTGGGGAAAACATGGCACCATCCCTACAGTGAAGCATGGTGGTGGCAGCATCATGCTGTGGGAATATTCTTCAGCGCAAGGGACTGGGTTTTTTAGTCAGGATCGAGGGAAAGTTTAACTGAGTAAAGTACAGAGAGATCCTTGATGAAAATCTGCTCCAGAGCGCTCAGGACCTGAGACTTGGGAGAAGATTCACCTTCCAACAGAACAACGATCCTAAGCACACAGCCAAGACAACGCAGAAGTTGCTTCGAGACAAGTTTCTGATTATCCTTGAGTGGCCTAGCCAGACTTGAACTGGGTCGAACATCTCTGGAGAGACCTGAGAATAGCTATGCAACGACGCTCCCCATCCAACCTGACAGAGCTTGAGAGGATCTGCAGAAAAGAATGGGAGAAACTCCCCAAATCCAGGTGTGCCAAGCTTGTAGTGTCATACCCAAGAGGCTGTGCTTCAACAAAGTAATGAGTAAAGGGTCTGAATACTTTTGTAAATGTGATATGTAACAAAATCTGGAAAAAGTCAAGGGGTCTGATACTTTCCGAATGCACTGTATGTAATGTTTTTATACCTGGGCTTGTAGACGAAACGATTGATCAATTAAACTGTGACCCTCGAGGAACTGTGCATTTAAGATCAAACCCTATCAAGCACCTCTAGCCACCAAATGCATTCTGTAATCCTACTGTACATCCCATGTGGCCTCTCTTTATCAACATTGTCCCCTTCTCTCTCCCTTGCCTCCCTTCTTTTTCCTTCATCTCTCCCTCCCCAGGAGGCAAGGAGAACCCAGGGGCGGAAGATGAGTACGGAACCGCCCAGAACAGCTGGGTCCAGCGAATGATCACCTCCCTCTTCAGTGGCGACTCCTTGCTCAACACGCGAGAGGGGCGGGCGGGGAAGGTTCATAACTTCATGCTAGGCCTCAACCTCAACACCAACATGCCCTTCTCTACCTTCGGAGACTTTATGCACCAGAACTCCTGCGCTTCCTTCGAGGATGAGGTTGACGCTGTCACAGGTCAGATGTCAAATCTGCAGATCTAGGAGTTCTAGATGTAACACATTCCAGATATATGACAGGTCTATGACCGTTGTTAGATTCTAGTTAAAGCAAATCAAATCAATGTTTATTTGTCAGGTGCACAGTACAGTGAAATGCTTACTTGCTAACTCTCCTCAACAATGCATTACATGATCAATCCATCAAGAATCAAATGCCAAAAGCAAAAAAATAACAAGTAGTAATAAAAAGTCAGATCCTCTGATGCACGCCGAGGAACTTGAAGCTTTTGACCCTCTCCACTGCAGCATAGGTTCCCAAACTTTTTCACTCGGGGAACATTCCGTGCACGTGCCACATCTATTTCTATGGGCACAAGCACTGTTCATAACAAAACCTGTTCACACCCCTCTTGTTGGTGGAGACAATTTTGCAGATTTAAAGCCTATTTCCTGCAATTCTGCATATTTTGTCATAGTGTTGTGCGGTTCTAATTCTCAGAGCAAAAAACTCAACAGACACTATGGAAGCTTAACAAAGTTTATTCTTCCCAGAGGATCAATACAGCTGCATCAGACAAAACATGTTTCCACCAACACAAGTATATATACTCCAATTTAGATGCTCTCCAACCCTGACATCTGTTATGGTTCGACAGGAAGACAAAGTGATGGGGTAATAAACTGTTCCTCCTCCCTTAAGGTGACCTGACCTCAACCCCCATGATGCCTAATCCAAAGCTCTCCACCCTTATCACCTATAGCCCTCCCTTAACTGCCTCACCTCAGGGTAAAGCACAGGAAAGATAGAGGAAAGAGAACAAGAGAGCTCTTAGCTGTGTCTTCAGGCGTGCAGGTGTACTGTCTGACCGTCCGATGGTTTGTATGTTAAAGATTTGCAACAAGGTTGCTACTAATCCATGCGATCCATAATGGGCGCTGTCCCAAACGAAAACAACCACGACCTAGAGCGGTCACACTGATGATTGAGGCAAATACTTTATAAACTACACGCGCTGAAAACAAACAAAACTTCTGCAGCACAGCACACACAATCAAACTGTCGCGCCACCCAAGAGCCCCTCCCCAAAGAGGTGAACGAGCTCTCTTTATTTCCTCCTTCCTTACTGCTCATGCGCTCTTAAAGTGGCAGCGCACGGTGAAGGCTCCGTGCAGGATTTCGCCACAGTACATTTATCATCACTTATCATTCTAGCTCGTCTTCTTCAGATATCATTTACAATTCATCTTCCCAACGGCACGTGCAACTCCTGCCTGTCACATTAGATTGGCCCTTGATAATGTCCCGATTTCAATATCCTAATATCCATCCGTTTCTCCAACGTACACAAGTCTCTCACCTGAGCCGTTCTCTCTCCACGCTCACTCCACATGGGCTCTCAGCCCTCCTGCTGTCCTTACTCTGGTTTGGCTCGGACTCAGATTGGAGTGTTAAAAGTCACTGTCACTGTCGCATGAATGCTTTTGTCGCTCTTTCTTCAGCCATTCAGGGAGGGGTTTTGAGGTTCACACACAGGTTCACTGTTTGTGGTCAAATTATTCCTACCATGCATTAATACACGATCTGACGTCACCTTCCATGATAACCTCAAAAAAGGACAGATCAGAACAACAGTTTAGTTCAATTCATATCTGTTTCAGGAAATCCAGACAAGCATTGACTATATGACAAATTATTACATTAACCTTAATATATACATATTTTTTATGATTATTTATTTGAATTGCTCGCCCTCCAATTTCAACCGGAACGCCTAGCCCTAAGAAGTTTTTAATAACATTATCTCTACGACAAATGTCAAAGAGCATAGCAACATACTGTTACTGTTAAAACCATTTTCAAGTTAGTTCATACTCCCTTATTGTACTGGCAACCTCTCGGAAGAGTTACCAGATCAGGAAGTTAGCACCCTAACCCATTGGGGAATCCCACACTCCATAAGTCCCAATCTGGTGAAATTTGTATCGAAACAAAGACAAAGCGGAAATCGGCAATACACATATCACAATCCATTTGGAGTAACTGTCATCCCTATTTAACATAGTTTTCCTTCTATATGCAGATTGAACAAAGTGCATTTGTATATTTACCCAAGTACCAGGAACCCAGGGAACTGGTAATTTTCCCTTTGAACACGATTCACATCGTGATTCAAAAACAACATGTTAAATCAAAAATAAACAAATTTGAATAACTAATCAACTTAGAATTACAACTCTTGATAACCCCATAAGGAAATAATAGTATCTCATGAAGTAATGGTAAAATAGAGTAGAAACTGGTGTTAATCATTCATTTTATAATTCAAGCCCACCTGTTTCTATCATTTCTAGTGAGTTTGATCAGGGCTCACCGGAAAGTCAGGACACAAGGCATTTGACACAATTAAATATTTCCCCTCCCTTTTCTTTCCCTGTCCTTCAGAAACCATTTCAAAACCTTCCAAACATGTCCATCCTTCTGTATACCCAATTTAAAACTGAATTGAAAAGACCCCACCAAAATAAATCCCACAGTATCAACACCACTAACACATATTCATAACCTGTAAGTTGTGTGTGCGTGCAGGTGTGTGTGTGTGTGGTAAACCATAGGTCGAAAACACACATGAACAGGCCTCAGTTATCTGGAACTCTGTTTATGGCCTACTCCATAATTTATTTATCTTTTATTTAGCATGTACTATTTATTCTCCATAACCACCGCACCACAATGTTCATGAACTAACTAAAAAATAAATAAAAACATTTAAACCCTTTTGCTAATTCCTCGTTACCCCACCACCCTTTCGTACATTCTAGAAATCAATTTCATAATAGAACCACATAAAATATCTCATGAGATCAAAAAAAACTAAACTTTCTGAGTATTTTGGCCAATAGTTATTATTCCACAACCTCTCCCATTTGTGTTTAGGGTGTTTTAAATTTCTTAACTCCCATCTATAATACACACGTATTAACTATTTTCCATGGTAGCGCTACCCACTTCCCCGGGAGATTAGTTATGGTTTCTGTACCTAATTCATTGGTCATGGCACTTAATACCTTATATTAGTACCAATACTATAGCGTCTGCAAATGTATTACTGGAGAATACAGATTCCAATATTGCACCACAAAAATCAATGTTTTTGATAACATACGTTACCAAAATTATTCATCCTTGTCTTCCTAATTTCCACATAATCTTTCATGGTTCCCCCTCCCCATAGGGCATAAACCAACCTCTCTCTGTATTGCTACTGCATGTAACTCAAACAGTGTCCGAATATCTTATTTTTTGTTTAAAAAATTTACTCACTGGCTTCTAGAACTCTCATCTTCTAAAACTCACTAGTTGCAAGAACTCTCGTCTTCCTAAAACTCATTATGTTCTAGAACTCTCGTCTTACAAAAACTCACTGCAGCTGGGACTTTTGTCCCTTTTACAGATCTCGCAGGGGAATACCTCCACTAGGGACCTATCCTAATACGGAACCTACCCTACACTGTATTGTCACTCCTAGGTCTTGCAGAGGAAAACCTCCACTCGGAACCTATCCTTATGGATCCTACCCTAAACCTGATTTTTACCTGGATCTTGCAGAGGAAAACCTCCACTCAGGACCTATCCTTAAGGAACCTACCCTCCACCAGATATTTACAACCGGTTCTTACACAATGGGCCTACCGAATAAACTCAGGCTCTCTAGGTCCATATCCTATAATTGTTCAGCCTATGTTTTCTCATCTCCCCAAGATGTCAAAATGAGTGGATAACAGGTGTGGGAACTGTGCGTATGTTGTTTGTTGCCAGCTCCTGCTCCACTGATCTGGACTCTCTGGTTTGACTACAAATCGTGGTGAACCCTGCTCTCAGTGCCAACTGTTAGGTTCTAATTCTTTACGTTAGCTGACATGGGCTAGTTGATCAGGACATTTCTGACAAATTATAAATAGCTCTCTAAGGTGTGCAAAGACTAATGTGCCTTGAGGAACTGATGATGCACTTGTTACGGTTTTCTTCCGTCGAAGGAGAGTCGGACCAAAATTCAGCGTTGTATTTTTGATACATGTTTAATGACGACGAAAAACGAACAATACAAGAAACAAGAAACAACAAACAGAATGTGAAAACCTATACAGCCTATCTGGTGACAACAAACACAGAGACAGGAACAATCACCCACGAAACACTCAAAGAATATGGGTGCCTAAATATGGCTCCCAATCAGAGACGATGATAATCACCTGCCTCTGATTGAGAACCAATTCAGACAGCCATAGACTATGCTAGACAACCCTACTAAGCCACAATCCTAATACCTACTAAAACCCCAATACAAAACACCCCACATTGTAAGTCGCTCTGGATAAGAGCGTCTGCTAAATTACTTAAATGTAAATGTAAACCCATGTCACACCCTGGCCTGACCAAAATAATAAAGAAAACACAAAATACTAAGACCAGGGCGTGACAGCACTACTCAATTTCGAAATGTCAGCTTGTACATTCTACTCTTATATTAGGTAGCATTGTTTAAAGTGGCTAGTGATATATTTTACATCATTTCCCATCAATATCCATTATTAAAGTGGCTGGAGTTGAGTCAGTGTCTTTGTGTTGGCAGCAGCCACTCAATGTTAGTGGTGGCTGTTTAACAGTCTGATGGCCTTGAGATAGAAGACGTTTTTCAGTCTCTCGGTCCCAGCTTTGATGCACCTGTACTGACCTCGCCTTCTGGATGATAGCGGGGTGAACAGGCAGTGGCTCGGGTGGTTGTTGTCCTTGATGATCTTTATGGCCTTCCTCTAACATCGGGTGGTGTAGGTGTCCTGGAGGGCAGGTAGTTTGCCCCTGGTGATGCGTTGTGCAGACCTCACTACCCTCTGGAGAGCCTTACGGTTGTGGGCGGAGCAGTTGCCGTACCAGGCGGTGATCCAGCCCGCCAGGATGCTCTCGATTGTGCATCTGTAGAAGTTTGTGAGTGCTTTTGGTGACAAGCCAAATTTCTTCAGCCTCCTGAGGTTGAAGAGGCGCTGCTGCGCCTTCTTCACGATGCTGTCTGTGTGAGTGGACCAATTCAGTTTGTCTGTGATGTGTATGCCGAGGAACTTAAAACTTGCTACCCTCTCTACAACTGTTCCATCGATGTGGATAGGGGGGTGTTCCCTCTGCTGTTTCCTGAAGTCCACAATCATCTCCTTAGTTTTGTTGACGTTGAGTGTGAGGTTATTTTCCTGACACCACACTCCGAGGGCCCTCACCTCCTCCCTGTAGGCCGTCTCGTCGTTGTTGGTAATCAAGCCTACCACTGTTGTGTCGTCCGCAAACTTGATGATTGAGTTGGAGGCGTGCGTGGCCACGCAGTCGTGGGTGAACAGGGAGTACAGGAGAGGGCTCAGAACGCACCCTTGTGGGGCCCCAGTGTTGAGGATCAGCGGGGTGGAGATGTTGTTGCCTACCCTCACCACCTGGGGGCGGCCCGTCAGGAATTCCAGTAACCAGTTGCACAGGGCGAGGTCGAGACCCAGGGTCTTGAGCTTGGAGGGTACTACGGTGTTGAATGCCGAGCTGTAGTCGATGAACAGCATTCTCGCATAGGTATTCCTCTTGTCCAGATGGGTTAGGGCAGTGTGCCGTGTGGTTGAGATTGCATCGTCTGTGGACCTATTTGGGCGGTAAGCAAATTGGAGTGGGTCTAGGGTGTCAGGTAGGGTGGAGGTGATATGGTCCTTGACTAGTCTCTCAAGCACTTCATGATGACAGAAGTGAGTGCTACGGGGCGGTAGTCGTTTAGCTCAGTTACCTTAGCTTTCTTGGGAACAGGAACAATGGTGGCCCTCCTGAAGCATGTGGGAACAGCAGACTGGTATAGGGATTGACTGAATATGTCCGTAAACAAACCGGCCAGCTGGTCTGCGTCTAATAGCTGCCATAGCTAGGTTAACTCATCAAATATGATTACATAGTATCGGTCTCGACTGCATAAAACTGAGAGACACTTGTCAAGCAAGCTGTTGGCTCTTGATAGTTGTAGCCTATCCTTCGCCTTTAACTTTTAATTCCACACACACCCAATCAACACACACATCCGTTCCCTTGCGCATTTCTACTATAACACCTTCTGTTATTTATTCTGCATTGTATTCCATAACATTCTCAGACCCAGATGAGTTTGCTGGTATCTACGAGCCACTGGACGTGAAGAGTAAGAAGATCCACGTAGTGGACAGTGGTCTGACCTATAACCTCCCGTACCCCCTCATCCTGCGCCCGCAGCGTGGCGTTGACCTCATCATCTCCTTCGACTTTTCAGCCCGCCCCAGTGACTCCAGTCCACCCTTCAAGGTCAGTAGATTGTGCAGGACAGTCCCACAATTTGGACCTTTGTCCTGAGTCCCGAAACCAACCATGTCCCGCATTTTATCAACAAGTTCAAACATCACTAATTGTTGTTTTGTTCCATATTTCAGTCACATTTCAACCTGTCTCTTCCAGTCACGTTGTGCTTGTGAAAACATATATATCATATCATGTCAAACACTTCTCCAATCGTTGTTGAGATCTGATATTCTGCGCAACGCATATGCCTATTGTCAATCAATCATATTTCTCAAATATTTTCAGGTTAAATTCCAGCTAAAACTGGAGAGGACAGTTAGGCAGTCCCTCCAGGATTGTGCGATCGCGTAATTCAATGAAAAATCAACTAATCAGCACATATTATATGAGAGCTCGCGATTTTGAACAATTCCTGCACTTTTGGTGCATTAAAGAATCCAATCAAAAGCGGGTTTGTAATATTGACTAATTACTGCACTGTTACTGTGGAAAATGGCCCAGTACAACCACATGTCAACGAAGTTTTTTCCCCCTGGTTTGTCAACGTATTCACGTGCGAAGATGGGTGATTGTTGATGGCTGGTGCCATGAACAGAAATCAATCTCATTTGCAAACAAAAATAACAGCTAACGACCGTGCAAAACCATTTCAAAATTAAAGTGAAAAAAACATCGCAAAATGTATCGCAGCTTTTCAGAAAAGCTGCCGCAAAATCAAGCATTTTTGGCCACAGAAATCACAATCCTGGAGGGACTGGTTAGGCCTAACAACTTGTAAAAAGTGTACTTCTGATGAAGAGCTACACATTTAAGTAAATAGACGTATTAAACTCAAACACATAAGGTAATTTCATCAAACTTGTGAGGCTCTCCATGCTCATTAGTTTCTTATTCAACATATTTGCTGCTACTTCACTCAATCCTGTTTTAAGTCTCCCTTCTTAACTGTGTTACATTCCCTTTGCTCGCTCAGTGCAGCGGGAGCAGGTGTGGCCGGAGCATTGTGAAGTTAGATCAAAAGCTGAATCAATGTCTAGGAAGATCACATAATGAATAATTAGTACTCTACATAACAGAACCAAATATAATCACATGATATAACATTACTGTTACACCAAAAACACCACCTAATTTGTTATGAGAGTTTAGGATGGTCAGCTGAATAGTAAAAAATAATAATAATAATGTGGCCAAAACTCAAAAGCATGCAAACTGAGACAGGAAGGCTATGTGCCTTGCAAAAGTATTCATCCCCCTTGGCATTTTCCCTATTTTGTGGCATTACAACCTGTAATTTAAATGGATTTTTATTTGGATTTCATGTAATGGACGTACACAAAATGGTCCAAATTGGTGAAGTGAAATGAAAAATATTACATGTTTCCAAAAGTTGTGAAGTACAAATCAGGGTTGGGTTAAAAAATATGTATCAAAAACTTTGAACATCCCACAGAGCACCATTAAATCCATTATACAAATGTTTAAAGGATATGGCACCACAACAAACCTGCCAAGAGAGGGCCGCCCACCAAAACTCACAGACCAGGCAAGGAGGGCATGAATCAGAGACTAAAGATAACCCTGAAGGAGCTGCAGAGCTCCACAGTGGAGATTGGAACATCAGTCCATAGGACCACTTTAAGCCGTACACTCCACAGAACTGGGCTTTATGGAAGAGTGGCCAGGAAAAAGCCATTGCTTTAAGAAAAAAATGAGCAAACACATTTGGTGTTCGCCAAAAGGCATGTGGAAGAAGGTGCTCTGGTCAGATGTGACACAAATTTAGCTTTTTGGCCGTCGAGGAAAACGCTACATCTGGCACAAACCCAACACCTCTCATCACCCCGAGAACACTATCCATCTAGCATCATGCTGTGGGGATGTTTTTCATCGGTAGGGACTGGGAAACTGGTCAGAATTGATGGAATGATGGATGGTGCTAAATACAGGGAAATTCTTGAGGGATACTTGTTTCAGTCTTCCAGAGATTTGAGACTGGGATGGAGGTTCACCTTCCAGCAGGACAATGACCCTAAGCATACTGCTAAAGCGACACTCGAGTGGTTTAAGGGGAAACATTTAAATGTCTTGGAATGGCCTAGTCAAAATGTGGTCACCCTTCAGGTTAGATCATTGTACTGCCAAGCTCTGCCTGCCAGTACTTTGCTTTAAAATGTTTATTTCATTTGATCATCAAAGATTATTTTGTGTGATGATTAAGTAGTTATGAGTTAGGATAAAAGTTACAATCATTTTACTATTCCGTAGTAATCGAGATGTGAACTTTTTGACCTGTCTTTGGTGTATAGGAGCTGCTGCTGGCTGAGAAGTGGGCCCGGATGAACAAGCTGCCATTCCCTAAGATCGACCCCAAGGTGTTTGACCGCGAGGGCCTGAAAGAGTGCTACATCTTCAAGCCAATAAAGGGGGAACGGAACTGCCCCACTGTCATCCATTTTGTCCTGGTCAACATCAACTTCAGGATGTTCAAAGCCCCTGGTAAGTACTGTATATGTACAGTGTATGCCATATGTATGTCTGTACATGTTGTTTGTGTACATGTGAAATATGTGAGCCCTGTTTGAAAGTGATTTCCTCTTCAATTAAGCTATGTTTAGCTATAATTAATGTTATTTTAGTGACTGGTCTCCCCTATCTTGGTTTTGGTTCCTAGATCAATTCCAGTGTATTCCGATCAAGTCTGGTCTGTTCCGATGTATCCCATACATAATAGTAGGCCCCTTACTGACTGTTTATCCATAGGGAATATGCCCCTACGGAAGTTGAGGGTTTATAGTGGAGAACTGGGCCATGTGTGGGATTGGTATTTTACAAGTTGCCTAGTGGGGTGACTTATGAACCCATAAGGAGCAGATCTGTGACCAGGTGATATGGGGGGAATCTCTTACTATGCTGGGAGAGCAGTGTGTGTAAACAGGGTAAACATCATCAGCCATAGGAACACATATATACACTGGCCTGGCCTCTGCGGCAGACACACTGAACTAGAGTGTTTAGGGCCTCATGACGAGGGCCACTCACATGTTGTCATACACTGATATATTTAGGTCTGTGTAGGAGAGAGAGTAGGTTATATCACTGGTCTGTTAATCCCCTGTATAGTCAAAGACAAGTGTACACCTCATTTAGGATGACTTAAGCTAAAGTGTGCCTTGAGCTACATGACTTAAGCTAAGGTGTACAACCCCCGTTGAATATGGCCGGTATCATGAATTACATTGTTGCCTGCAGAGCTGGTAAGGCTGTTTTCATGTTATCCAGAGGTAAACAAATCATTGGCCAGAGCGTCAAGTGTGCGCTCTGAACCCTCAGAGAGTGAAACGAGATGGGTACAGCTAAAGCTTAAGAGGGTTTGAACGATGCTGAATGGGTGTAAACAAAGAAGAGCTCTACACTAGATACCAAAACATTCAAAGGCCATTTTCGCTAAAGTGAGTTTACAAGTTTATCAACTTTCAAAGCAGAATTACTTTCCCATTGTTACTCAAAAATGCAGTGTATAATATACCATTTTGTAGCTCTGAGTCTCTACTTGTATTCCATGTCAAAAACATGATTTCAAATTTTGCTACAGAAGACCGAATCCAGGTGGTGAGGCACAGATGACTAACCATCACGTAACTTCGCCATTGTTAAAATGTGCATAATCCACTGGAGTTGGGGCTGAAACAACCGTAGTTCTGAATTAGTCATATGATATAGGCTATTATTAGCTGTATATGACCATTTATTAGTTAGTCATAGTCACTATCATCCTGAAATAAATATCATCCCTTTGCTGTGTGTTTGAAGGAGTGCCTCGTGAAACAGAACAGGAGAAGAAGATGGCTGACTTTGACATCTTTGATGACCCCGAGACGCCGTACTCCACGTTTAACTTCCAGTACTCAAACCAGGCCTTCACACAACTCCACGACCTCATGGAGTTCAATACGCTCAACAACATCGAGGTATGTTCAGCCTTCAACAACATCGCATACTGTACATCCGTCTCTAATATGTTAGGTCAGACAGTTTTTGAAACAATTAAGTGCTCTTTAATTAAAGAGCCAGGAATATGTTGATGTGGAGTCATATTAGTTTTGTCTGTGGTTGGTGCGTTATCGTGAAGTGCTTTTAACATCAAGGTCAAATTGATTCTTAAGCACTTTGTGTGGGTGTGTAAAAAGATTCCACGAATCAAAAAGTCAGTTCAGTCGGTCAGAACTAAAATGCCAGTGACTGAAGTGGTTTTCCAATATGACATTAGTACTGTATGTGGTAGATGATGTGCATCCTGACTCCTGTTCAAACCACCCTCCACATAGTGGCGAGTTCGGTTAGCCAGATCTAATTATGGGTCCCCTGGACATCAAACGCCTGTGTATAGGCCTATGCTGATTGTTTTTTAAAATCTAACCTATAACCACATTTGAATTCATTATGATTGCTTGTTAACGGTCAATTGACTAACCACATGTGTAGGTTAATACAGTGTTTAACCCATTCCACATCCTCCATCCACCTCTCTAGGTGATAAAAGAAGCAATTAAGGAGAGCATTATGTACAGGAAGGAGAATCCCTCACGCAGCTCTGTGTCCCTCTCACTCAACGAGATCCAGAACAAAATGTTCCTGAAGCGGGAGAAAGCCCGGAAGTGAGAGCCGGAATGCTGGCAGAAGCAACGTCAAGCTATCAGACAAGACTTTGCGAAATGACATACAGAACCAGTCAAAAGTTATTTCTACATTTTTATTTACTAAATAACACATGGAATCATGTAGCAACCAATAAAAACATATGAACATAAACATATGAAGATATATCTAAGATTCTTCAAAGGAGCCACCCTTTGCCTTGATGACAGCTTGGCAGACATGCTCTCGACATAAAGTATTTATTTCAAGTTAAAGTGTACTGTTTTTATTTTTTTATTTGACCTTTATTTAACCAGGTAGGCTAGTTGAGAACAAGTTCTCATTTGCAACTGCGACCTGGCCAAGATAAAGCATAGCAGTGTGAACAGACAACAGAGTTACACATGGAGTAAACAATTAACAAGTCAATAACACAGTAGAAAAAAAAGAGTCTATATACATTGTGTGCAAAAGGCATGAGGAGGTAGGTGAATAATTACAATTTTGCAGATTAACACTGGAGTGATAAATGATCAGATGGTCATGTACAGGTAGAGATATTGGTGTGCAAAAGAGCAGAAAAGTAAATAAATAAAAACAGTATGGGGATGAGGTAGGTAAATTGGGTGGGCTATTTACCGATGGACTATGTACAGCTGCAGCGATCGGTTAGCTGCTCAGATAGCAGATGTTTAAAGTTGGTGAGGGAGATAAGTCTCCAACTTAAGCGATTTTTGCAATTAGTTCCAGTCAAAGGCAGCGGAGAACTGGAATGAAAGGCGGCCAAATGAGGTGTTGGCTTTAGGGATGATCAGTGAGATACACCTGCTGGAGCACGTGCTACAGGTGGGTGTTGCCATCGTGACCAGTGAACTGAGATAAGGCTGAGCTTTATCTAGCATGGACTTGTAGATGACCTGGAGCCAGTGGGTCTGGCGACGAATATGTAGCGAGGACCAGCTGACTAGAGCATACAGGTCACAGTGGTGGGTGGTGTAAGGTGCTTTAGTAACAAAACGGATGGCACTGTGATAAACTGCAACCAGTTTGCTGAGTAGAGTATTTGAAGCTATTTTGTAGATGACATCGCCAAAGTCGCGGATCGGTAGGATCGTCAGTTTTACTAGGGTAAGTTTGGCGGTGTGAGTGAAGGAGGCTTTATTGCGGAATAGAAAGCCGACTAGATTTGATTTTAGATTGGAGATGTTTGATATGAGTCTGGAAGGAGAGTTTACAGTCTAGCCAGACACCGAGGTACTTATAGATGTCCACATATTCTAGGTCGGAACCATCCAGGTTGGTGATGCTAGCGAACGGTTGAAAAGCAGGCAGTGAATGGTTGAAAAGCATGCATTTGGTTTTACTTGCGTTTAAGAGCAGTTGGAGGCCACGGAAGGAGTGTTGTATGGCATTGAAGCTCGTTTGGAGGTTAGATAGCACAGTGTCCAAGGACAGGCTGGAAGTATACAGAATGGTGTCATCTGCGTAGAGGTGGATCAGGGAATCGCCCGCAGCAACATCATTGACATATACAGAGAAAAGAGTCGGCCCGAGAATTGAACCCTGTGGCACCCCCGTAGAGACTGCCAGAGAACAAGACAGCATGCCCTCCGATTTGACGCACTGAACTCTGTCTGCAAAGTAGTTGTTGAACCAGGCAAGGCAGTCATCAGAAAAACCGAGGCTACTGAGTCTTCCGATAAGAATATGGTGATTGACAGAGTCGAAAGCCTTGGCAAGGTCGATGAAGACGGCTGCACAGTACTGTCTTTTATCGATGGCGGTTATGATATCGTTTAGTACCTTGAGCGTGGATGAGGTGCACCACGTGACCGGCTCGGAAACCAGATTGCACAGCGGAGAAGGTATGGTGGGATTCGAGATGGTCAGTGACCTGTTTGTTGACTTGGCTTTCGAAGACCTTAGATAGGCAGGGCAGGATGGATATAGGTCTGTAACAGTTTGAAGAGGGGGATGACTGTGGCAGCTTTCCAATCCTTGGGGATCTCAGACGATATGAAAGAGAGGTTGAACAGGCTGGTGATAGGGGTTGCGACAATGGCGGTGGATAGTTTCAGAAATAGAGGGTCCAGATTGTCAAGCCCAGCTGATTTGTACGGGTCCAGGTTTTGCAGCTCTTTCAGAACATCTGCTATCTGGATTTGGGTAAAGGAGAACCTGGAGAGGCTTGGGCGAGTAGTTGCGGGGAGGGGGTGGAGCTGGCCGAGGTTGGAGTAGCCAGGAGGAAGGCATGGCCAGCCGTTGAGAAATGCTTGTTGAAGTTTTCGATAATCATGGATTTATCGGTGGTGACCGTGTTACCTAGCCTCAGTGCAGTGGGCAGCTGGGAGGAGGTGCTCTTGTTCTCCATGGACTTTAGTGTCCCAGAACTTTTTGGAGTTAGAGCTACAGGATGCAGGGGGCAGCGGTAGATGGGACAGGGAAGCTAGACTGGCGAGTATTATCCAAGCAAAAAAAACTGGCTGGCTGTGCAGAAGGTAAAAGCCGCTAGCAGTGACTAAAAATGACGAAATAGCTTGTAGCTGGTTAGCTTCTGGAGGTTCTTGAGTGTGTTCTAAAAATGTAAAATAATAGCGATCCCATATCATATTGGGTGAGGCAGGTTAGCGGAAGGTATAAACGAATTAAAAATTGAAAAGAGATTGAAAATAAATATGGGTCCAGTGAGAGGTTGGGCTGGCTGGGGACACGGCTATTCAGACAGTTAGCAGGCCTGTGCTAACAAGCTAGCAGTTATTAGGCCGGGGCTAAACAAGCTTGCAGTTAGCAGACTGGGGCTAAACAAGCTAGCAGTTAGTAGACTGGGGCAGGCTAGCAGTTAGCAGGCCGAATTAGCAAGCAAGCAGATAGCAAGGGCTATAAAGTTAGCCTTTGGGGGACATCACGATGGGGTTAAGTCTGTTTATGCCTCTTCATGCGGTGACATCGATTGTAGCCCAGGAGTATGCTTCGGTGGTAGCACAGGAGCTCTGGCTGGGCTAGCTTCAAGCTAAGTGGATGGAAACGCTAGCCAGGAGTAGTCATCCGGGGTTGCGGTAAGCTAGTTGTGAAGACCCAGATGAAAATGTTCAGTTTGTGGTGGGAATCCGGGGATAAAAATAATAGGTCCGTTATGCTCTGGTTAGAGTCGCATTGTTCGAACTGGCGAGAGCTTTCCCGAGCTAAAGGTTAGCCGATGACCGCTAGCAATGGTTTGCTGACTGATAGCTGGTAGTTAGCTGGCTAGCTTCAGTTGAGGGGTTCCGGATCCAAAGTAAATATATATATACTTTAGGGGGGAAAAAGCAGATCCACGCTACATTGTGTGAGACGGGTTGCAGGAGAGTATTTAGATGTTGAGGTTTAGTCAAATGTTTTAAAAGATATGCGAAAAAAAATATGTAACAAAACGATATATACAAGGGACACGACACGACAAGACATTTGACTGCTATGCCATTTTGGATAATTATTAGCTAACGTTAGCTGGCTGGCCCGTTAACTAACGTTACGTCATGCATTGGGATTCATAGTTTACCTTAACTCTTGTCTTAGTGTGCCAGAGTGCAGAATAACTGATTCATTTTATGCTCAACACCCGTTGAATATGTCTGGTGTAAGTTAACGTCGGCAACAAAGCATAATTCATTTGTTGCAAGCAGCAAAGTTAGTCACCAACGCTCTGGACAACATGAAAACAGCCTAACCAGCTCTGCTAGGGTGAGTAAAATGGTCAGAGTGGGGTGTTATCTCATTATTTGCCTGGAAGTAGCTAGCCAATGTCAGCCAGTTAGCTTGGGTGCTTGACTGTTGTTGTGAGGTCAGAGCTTTCGGATCAACCCTACTTATTGGCCAGAACATCCAGTGTGCGCTCTGAACACGAAACACTCTGAAATTACCAACAGACAATCTGACAGCACAGTTGTAGTCATCAGCGCTCTGTATAACTTAACAGCCTAACCAGCTTTGCTAGGGCAAGTAATGTTCAGTGACCTGTTCTCTCTCGATGTCTGGATGTAGCTGAAAATTTAGTACAGAATGCTCCGATCAACCCTTAAAGATATGGGTGGGGCTAAGGCTGAATGGGTGTAGAAAATTGTAGTACTAAAACAGATGGTGTTCTGAAAGTTTATCAACTTTCAAAGCAGAATTAATTTCCCATTGTTTCCTCAAATGCAGTGTATGATATACCATTTTGTAGCTCTGAGTCTCTACTTTTATCCAATGTAAAAAAACATAAAATAAAAATGTTGCTACATAAGACCGAATCCAGGTGGTGAGTCACGTACAGTTGAAGTCGGAAGTTTACATACATCTTAGCCAAATACATTTCAAATACATTCCTGTGCGGTATGACAGCTACGTAGTCTCATGGTGTTTGTACAGATGAACATGGTACCTTCAGGCGTTTGGAAATTGCTCCCTTGGGAAAACATTTCTGAGGTCTTGGCTGATTTCTTTGGATTTTCCTATGATGTCAAACAAAGAGGCACTGAGTTTGAAGGTAGGCCTTAAAATACATCCACAGGTACACCTCCAATTGACATAATTTATCAGAAGCTTCTAAAGCCAGGACATCATTTTCTAAGCGGTTTAAAGGTACAGTCAACTTAGTGTATGTAAACGTTTGACCCACTGGAATTGTGATACAGTGAATTATAAGTGAAATAATCTGTCTGTTAACAATTGTTGGAAAAATGACTTGTGTCATGCACAAAGTATATGTCCTAACCGACTTAACAAACTATAGCTTTGTCAACCTCTTAACAAGCTATAGTTTTGTGCTCTTTCTGCCTGAAGACATACCCAAATCTAACAGCCTGTAGCTCAGACACAGAACCAAGGATATGCATATTCTTGGTACCATTTGAAAGAAAACACTCTGAAGTTTGTGTAAATGTGAATTGAATGTAGGAGAATATAACGCAATAGATCTGGTTTAGATAAAACAATGAAAAAACCATACGTATTTTATTTTTGTATCATCTTTGAAATGAACAAGACAAAACAAACATTCAGATAGGATGATGGGGACAATTTCAGTGACAAATATAAGACGGCAACAGTACTTGTGCAAAGTTCCAGAATGATAACTTCCAAAATGAGTGTGCTACATGACATTTACCATGAAGTCACCCAGGTTTCCCACACAAGTTGCCCAAATGTACCCAAGTGGCAAAATTGGTGAAGGTATACATTTTGAAACAAATAAATATATACAAAATACCAAAATGGTATTCTAACACACCCCAAAAATTTAGAAAAATAACATTTTTTTTAAATGGGGAAAAATATATATATTTATGAGAAGAAAAAAATATATACATTTACAAAATAACATGGGTAACTATTTACACACTTTCAATATTTGGAAGACCCTCAGTCCTCTATCAAATCAAATCTATTTATATAGCCCCAGCCTAAAACCCAAAACGGCAAGCAATGCAGGTGTAGAAGCATGGTGGCTAGGAAAAACTCCCTAGAAAGGCAAAAACCTAGGAAGAAACCTAGTCCTCTTCTGGCTGTGCCGGGTGGAGATCACAGTGGCTGTAGAGGGTGCAACAGGACAGCACCTCGAGTAAAAATGAACAGTTTAGGGTTCCATAGCCGCAGGCAGAACAGTTGAAACTGGAACAGCAGCAAGGCCATGTGGACTGGGGACAGCAAGGAATCATCATGCCAGGTAGTCCTGATGCATGGTCCTTAGGGCTCAGGTCCTCCGAGAGACAGAATTAGAGAGAGCATACTTAAAATCACACAGGACACCGGATAAGACTCCCATTTGGAGTCAGTGTCACTGTGAAAGAAAATGTTCAGTTTGAATAGTTTCACATATGAGCCCTGTATCAACAGGTATAATAAACAGATATTATATATGGGGTACAGGGAACATAAGGTTAAATATATTATTATGACCTGCTAGATCTGTCTATTTTTATATTATGACATTTCAGCTGTATCTACTGTCTCCATTTCACTTTGGCCATTGTTGTGGGCCTGCCCTCCCCTCAACAGCCTCAAAATAGGCTATTTCATGTGGGTTGGGGTGGGGCGGCTGACACACGCATCTCACATTTCATGACATTACATGTTTATATATTGCTTCTAAAATTAAAAAAATCACAAATAATATTTTATTTTATTAATTTCAAACGATGCCATTAGCATGATAAAACGATGCCCAAGTCCAAAACGATGTCCACTCCCATTCAAAAAATATTCCTCCACAATCGCTAAATGAATCGTCTCACTTTCCCAATCAATTTATTCTAAAATGTGTGTACATATGTACATCTAGACTTAGTCGCCATAATGATTGATAAATAAACAGCTGAATCTGCACGTTTACCAAACAATGCAGTGCGTAATATGTGTTTCTCCGTCCGGTATGAAACTTCAATAGCGAATGACTCTTGAGCTTACTACATGGGTTGGTCTTGCAACACATAAACATGGCCTATTGCCGTTTACCTCAGCTCATTGGCAATTTTTTAACCTTTATTTAACTAGGCAAGTCAGTTAAGAACAAATTCTTATTTTCAATGATGGCCTAGGAACAGTGGGTTAACTGCCTGTTCAGGGGCAGAACAACAGACGTGTACCTTGTCAGCTCGGGAATTTGAGCAACCTTCCGTTTACTAGTCCAACATTCTAACCACTAGGCTACCCTGCCGCCTCAGATTTCAAGACGATCAGTGGTCATTGGGTTAAAAGACAGTCAATCAACGAAACAGCGGGCAAATCATTGGTGCACAATGATGTCATGACTTGTTGTCTTCAAATCGGTTTCTTTCAGTCAATACGTCCTGCGAAATGGCCCATCACGTTTGATTGTGTTACAAACAAACCAGTTGATTGCAGTGAAACCAAACATGACTGGAAAAGTCACGTTCTGAATGTGTCGTCGAAAATGGAATCTGACGGTATTCACGACATAAGCGGTTCACAAAATGTTTTGTGTTAGGCTATAAAAACGGATTTTATCAAACAAAAGATCATTCATTGTTTAACAATGAGCATTGGAATTGCAAACAGACGAAGATCGTCAAAGGTAAACAATTTATTTTAATCAGTTTGTGATTGTTACGCCTGTGCTGGCTAAAAAATAAAATTATGGGGCTCTCTGCTCAGATAATCACATTGTATTCTTTCGCAGTAAATCATTTTTTTAATAATATAATAATAATATATGCCATTTAGCAGACGCTTTTATCCAAAGCGACTTACAGTCATGTGTGCATACATTCTACGTATGGGTGGTCCCGGGGATCAAACCCACTACCCTGGCGTTACAAGCGCCATGCTCTACCAACTGACAATGCAGTTGGATTAGCAAGATTCTAGGCTTTCGATACATGTGAGACACTTGTATTTTCAGGAATGTTTAATATGACTATTTATGAAGCGATCACCGAATGTTGTGGAATTTCAGCCCGCTAGCGGGTTCCGTGCACAGAGGGGTTAACCTGTTGCGACGAGCCATCCCGCATCCGGGATCGTGAATACAGCCTCAAGCTCATTACCATAACGCAACGTTAACTATTCATGAAAATCGCAAATGAAATGAAATCAATATGCTAGCTCTCAAGCTTACATTTTTGTTAACAACACTGTCATCTCAGATTTTCAAAAATATGCTTCTTAACCATAGCAAAACAAGCATTTGTGTAACAGTATTGATAGCCTAGCATATGATTATGCCTGACATTCAGCAAGCAACATTTTCACAAAAACCAGAAAAACATTCAAATAAAATAATTTACTTTTGAAGAACTTCAGATCTTTTCAATGAGGAGACTCTCAGTTAGATAGCAAATGTTCAGTTTTTGCAAAAAAACTATTTGTGTTGACAAATCACTCCGTTTTCTTCATCACGTTTGGGTAAGAAAAAAAACTAATATTAAGTCATTAAAACGCAAACTTTTTTCCAAATTAACTCCATAATATCGACAGAAACATGGCAAACCGATGTTTAGAATCAATCCTCAAGGTGTTTTTCACATATCTATCGACGATAAATCCATCGTGGCAGTTAACTTTCTCTTCTGAAGAAATGGAACGGCGCATGGACCTAAAGATTACGCAATAATTTTGACACAGGACACCGGGCGGACACCTGGTAAATGTAGTCTCTTATGGTCAATCTTCCAATGATATGCCTACAAATACGTCACAATGCTGCAGACACCTTGGAGAAACGACACAAAGAGCAGGCTCATTCCTGGCGCATTCACAGCCATATATGGAGACATTGGAACACAGTGCCTTCAGAATCTGGGGCATTTCCTGTATGAAACTTCATCTTGGTTTCGCCTGTAGCATTAGTTCTGTGGCACTCACAGATAATATCTTTGCAGTTTTGGAAACGCAGAGTTTTTTCTTTCCAAAGCTGTCAATTACATGCATAGTCGAGCATCTTTTCATGAAAAAATATCTTCTTTAAAACGGGAATGTTTTTTATCCAAAAATTAAGAGCGCCCCCTATCTCAAAGAAGTTAAGCAATTCCTTTTTTCAGGAAATTTGTGGAGGGGATGAAAAACGAGTTTTAATGTCTCCAATTTAAGTGTATGTAAATTTCTGACTTCAACTGTATATTTATATATTTTTTAACACTTTTTTGGTTACTATATGATTCCGTATGTGTTATTTCATACTATTTTCTACATTGTAGAATAAAACTAAAAATACAGAAAACCCCTGGAATGAGTATGTGTATACAAGATTTTGACTGGTACTTGCTTAATTAATTTGATTACATTTATGGTGTTTCTACTCCAAGTAAAACGAAAAACCCTCTGGGTTTCCGTTAGGATGGAAAATATAGCACTCTACAACGTGACGGTCTTGAGTAGTCTACAATGCTGGGCTATTTAGCTGAAGAATATCCGTGTCATGCACCGCACGCAGGAGACCGGGTTTCAATCCCTCAATGGAGAAGAAGAAGTAAGCTGTCCTTGGAAATATAAGTGTTCTTAACTGATGCCATGTGTTATTTCATAGTTGTGATGTCTTCCCTATCATTCTACAATGTATAAAATAGTACAAAATAAAGAAAAATTCTGGAATGAGTTGGTGTGTCCAAACTTCTGAGGCCATCAAGATGTTTTGGCTAGAGAAATTGAAAAGCCACAATGCAACAAATACATTGATCATCTCAGCAAGGATTTACCTGTAGTTGTGGAGCTGGGTGGAAGTGCAACTAAAATGTAGTTTAAATAACCATCTGCATTTTTGAAATTCTTTTTTTCTAGTTATTTTATTAACGAAAGCATAAAGATGTTGATGAAGAAATACTGTACCGCTGTTTTGAGTTAGAAATGTAACACTTCAGAGTACTTAATACTTAAGCTTCGAATACATTGTAGGTAGGGGGATGTTCACACCTACAGTAGCCGGCTATAAAGGGTCCATTGTCCTGCTAATCGGGCTATTACTAAAAGTGTCCTGCTAAAAGTGTTTGAAAACCTGTTTTCAAAATGCCACCAGCTGTCCATCACTACTGTAAATAAAAACACAGCATCTTGTTTACATCTTGTTTACATTCTATATTGTAACCACATCACAAATCATTTGTATCTACCTTTCCAATTATTTTTAGAGTTTGGGATTCATTTGATTAATACTATGGTGTTTATATTCCAAGAAAAACAAAAAACCCTCTGTTTCCATTAGGATGGAATGGAAAATATGGTGCTGTACAAATTTACGGTTGGGTGTATGTTATACAGTACTGGGCTATTTAGATAAAGCATCCCCGTGTTGTGCAGGCACACGTGAGACTGGGGTTCAATTCCCCAACGGGGAGGAAGGAGTAGGCTGTCCTTGTAAATAAGAATGTGTTCTTAACCTGTTACTCCTACCCCCTACTTTTTCGAACATTCTGTTAAAAATCGCGCAACATTTCAGCGCCCTGCTGCTCATGCCAGGAATATAGTATATGCATATGATTAGTATGTGTGGATAGAAAACACTCAGACGTTTATAAAACTGGTTAAATCACGGCTGTGACTATAACAGAACGTGCGTTTCATCGAAAAGCGCAGGAAAATCTGATCACTGAAAATGGAAAAATATATCCATCCGCCACTTCAACCCATTGTTAAAGGCGAACCACATTAAATGGGGCTGAGGTTGCAATACCTACCGCTTCCACACAATGTCAACAGTCTTGTCATTTGCCTAGGCTTTGTTTCTTGGTCAAACAAAGAAGAGACAAGCCATTTGTTCAGGTCTCCGACCGGATATTTTGGTTGAGATTTACCCGGACATTATTTCCAGACGTACCCCATATAGAATATACATCGCCTTGTGATCAATTTGATCGCTTATTAACGTGTACTAATACCTAAAGTTGCATTACAAAAGTATTTCGAAGTGTTTTGTGAAAGTTTATCGTCGACTTTTTTAATTTTAAAAAATGACGTTACGTTATAAGACGCTATTTTTTTGTTTATCACACAGTCTTCATGGACCGATTTAATGGAAAAAAAGACCCAATCGTGATTATGGGACATCTAGGAGTGCCAACAAAGAAGATGGTTAAAGGTAATGAATGTTTTATATTTTATTTGTGCGGTTTGTGTAGCGACGACTATGCTAATTATTTTGTTTACGTCACCTGCGGGTCTTTTGGGGTGTTACATGCTATCAGATAATAGCTTCTCATGCTTTCGCCGAAAAGCATTTTAAAAATCTGACTTGTTGCCTGGATTCACAACGAGTGTAGCTTTAATTCAATACCCTGCATGTGTATTTTAATGAACATTTGAGTTTTAACTAGTACTATTAGCATTTAGCGTAGTGCATTTGCATTTCCAGATGTCTAGATGGGACGCCTGTGTGTCAGGTAGGAGCAATAGGTTAACTGACTTGCCTAGTTAAGTGAAGGTTACACTAAGAGCATAACATTTGTGCACCATAATTCTAGTCTAACCAATACCAAAACGGAGGTTCAGTGAAAATACAAATCTCATTGATTTCAAAAGACCCGTCCCCAAACTTGTCTCATAGCAGCGCAAAACGGTGCTAAAATAGTTGTAGGCTATCAAATCCTATTGCTTCTAAATTCAATATGCTCTTTAAATAAATCAGACCTTCAAGTCTTGTAACAGCACATTACTCAACACTAGTGAGACTCAGGTCACCTACAGTATATCGAAAAATATGTGACTCTCCGCCAGTAATTACATATAGAAGATTGGAGGATTCTAAATTAAAACCAAAAGCTGCCTCATGGGTCTCCCGGTGGCGGCCAGGACAGGTATCTGTAGCAACGCATTGTGATGTGGTGACTTAGACAGCTGCGCCACTGGGGAGGCCCCATCCACAAAGTGTCAAACTACAGAGAGGTGTTGGTAAAGGTAAATTGTTCTGCTAATAGCCCATAATGTGTTATTATAATAATGTACACGGTGTCCAGGTCAGGATAACCAAAACATGTATTTATTAAAGACTATCAGAAAGAATGTTGGTACTTATTTATTTTGACCCAAAGCCATGAATGAGTGAGTCACTCAGCTTTATGTAGGTGCTGGCTATGTGACTGTGCCATCAACTTGATAATATATAACGATTTTTTGGAGGTTATTTCATTTTCAAAAAAACGGAAGTGAGCGATTGTAATCTGAATAAAGGTCAAAATAATATTTGTGAAGGCCAAAACATTTCTTTCTATTTTTAGAGGGAGAAAAACGCTGGGCCAATTTTTCACCGCCCTATGGGTGTTACGTTCATTGATGGAATGATCGGACCAAGGTGCAGCATGGTCGGCGTACATCATACATTTATTAAATGAACACCAAAAAACAAGATAAACGACATGTAAAGTTTTGTAGCGCTAACACGGCAACTATACAAAAACAAGATCCCACAATCTAAGGTGGGAAAAAGGCTGCGTAAGTATGATCCCCAATCAGAGACAACGATAAACAGCTGCCTCTGATTGGGAACCATACTAGGCCAACAAAGTAATAGAAACATAGATTTGCCCACCCAAGTCACAATGGGACTCCCAATCATGGTCGGATGTGATACATAAGTATTATTAACTTATAACCTAACTTAGAAATACATTTGACGATGGAATTCTCCCCCTACCGTCCATCATTGTCCAGTTACCTGCTAGAACAGCGGGAACGTTTCCCTCGTCAGCGCCCTTATTAGTGCAATGCCCATTACAGTGTCCCTCTGAGTTACCCAGTGTGGCAGGGTGGGGGTCCACCCTCCCTCCCTCCTCCTCTTCCTCCCTTCCCCATGGGCTAGGTCTGTCTTATGTGTGTGGCTCTGCGGCCAATCCCGTGCCCCCTATCCTCGTGCCTTGAACCTCGAGCACTTTCAGTGGATACAGCTGGAGAACAGCAAGGCAATACCATTGTGCGCCGCTCAGGAGACATGAGCAATATGGCCAAAATATATTGTCCTGCTAATAACAGGGTTAATAATATATCTGTGGAAATATCCAAGGGGCTTTTATATCATTTTAAATTAATAATAATACTAATAATAATCACTTTGTTTAAAAAATAACTATTTTGGAGATGATTTCATTTTCAAATAATGTAAAATTAGCAAGGAAAAAAGCCATTCTTGAACATGGGGTTAGATATTGTAATTAATTTGTAAATAAAGCCAGTTTGTTTTTTAGAAGTAGAGAGAAACCAAAAACCTACAGTCAACTCCTGGGTCTCCCAGTCAAGGCCAGCACAGGTATAGAACCAGCATCTGTAGCAACACAGCTTGCACTGCTATGCAGCGTCTTAGACGGTTACGCCACTTAGGCGCTGTACAACGTGACCGGTCAGGAGTGGCATACAGTAAGAGCAAAATAATTTTAAAAAACAACAAACAAACATTAGTGTAACAACAGTTTTAAGAAGTAATACTGAAGTTGTCCACAGTTATCAGTTTATATTTAGGTTTATGTCGCCCATTCATTGTTAGTTAGAGACACAGTAGGACCCAAAAGCATAATCCGTGCTCTAACTCCCCCTTGCGCTGGTCTGGAGCAATAAAGTGGTGACGCAGGGTACCGTACTAAACTACACATGACCTCTAAGTACTGTGCTTCCGATGATACATTTTCCGCTTTGTGGGGGACTGAAACTCCTTAGAATGACACTCACGGCATCAGTTCCGCAACTGACCCGATGACTCTTACTGTTGAAACACTGTGCGATATCGCAGACAGATATCCTTGTCTCAGTTCGCAGGTACTGAAACGGTTGCCACACGCAGACGCTGTGGTGACTGACAGACCTCGACAACCTCTGAGCGTTCTGAAGCACTCGTATACCAACGTCAACCGCTGGTGGGGGGGGGGGTCCCGAGATATAAAGGGGGGGATATTCTAGCCCAGCCATGATGTGCCTCGTCGAGGCCTGTGTGTGGGTTGAGACTACGTGCAACACAGTACGAGGCCGCCAGAGCAGGATATAAATCAATTTGTAAACTCCCCATGAGGAGTGGACAGGCCCCTCGATGGGTCTAACCTTAGAATATATCTGAGATACCACACTGGTCATAAAAGAATTCCAGTGGACTTTCCACCTCTAAGAGAAATGGCAACAATAATAATTTCTTGCCATATGTAGTTTCAACTACAATGCAACTAGTAAAATGCTCTAATCATGTGTTCTGGAAGGATAACTGGTCCCCTTGAATACCAGTACCAATGCCAGCACTGTCAGTCCAGCAACAATCAGTAAGGAGGTTAGAGACCTCACAGTTCAAAATGATATTGACAAAGGAGTTAGTAGTCACTTAGATTGCAACACGTGGAAGGGAATCTCCAAAACACTTTCCTGATGGTTAACACATATGCCACTAATAAATACAACACTCCATTCCGGAGGAACATTATTAGAAGTCATGATCACACCGCGAACGACTGGTTCAGTGCTTATAGAGTACTTCCATTGTGATGTTAGATCCTCTGTGGATAACATAGCTATGAAATAGACTCCTTCATACCTACCGCCACTGCAATGGTGTAAGACAGTGACTTGTAGTAAAACTACTACAGGTCCCCTTAGCATATGTCTTGAGGTCGGCATCAATTCATACTGACCTCCAGCCATTGAAATGGAAATATCTGATGACGTCAGACTCATTCTGAACAGGTTGCAGCTACCAAGATACTTGTTTTTTTCCCCCTTGGCATGTGCGCTTGTGTAAGCATAAACGCACACTTACAACAGAACATTTAATGAGCAAAATACCAGCCTTAGTAAAGTTGAAAATGTACCCTGAGGCCTTTGATGCTACAGCTACAGTACTCACCAGTTTCTCCCCAGAGGTCCATAGGTCATCCCTTTAGACTGTCCGAAGCTAGTGCCATACAGCTGTAGACTTATCATGAAGTTCTCAACTTAGGAAAGTGTCGGCACACCGCTAAGTTGGAACACCCTAGATATGACAGACACAATGCCACGTTAGAATCATTTAGCCAAGACCTTGGACATATATGAATACAGTCCAATTAGATGATTAAGTTGTGGTAACTATATTTTGTTAATGCTTTTATTCATTTTTTTTTTCATTTTCTTTGACACTTGGGAAGTGATAGAGCCATAAACAAGTTTCCCATACGACCATCAGTTTGTGCCACAACGCCGCTCATTTGGAAAATAAACGGAATTATGTATTTCGTGAGTGTGTGCGCGTTGTTAAAATCGACCTTAGTTACTGCCTAGATCTACCAGCCTGGACAACCGGATGACTGGTCCGGAGTGGCAATTCCCAACCAGAATATCCCCTGGCCATTCTTGTGGTGGTCGGCAGCTTTCAGAAAGCCTACCAGGGTAAACCACCAGAGGGGGACTGCAACGATGAAAAACAACCAGAACATAACATGGTCATTTTTATGGTGGGTTTGAATCTTGCAGAATCATTCCAAGGTTGAACCCACCAGAGGGGGACTGTCATGACTCTCTCACCTTGGTGAGGATCAAAAGAACCCATCAGCTAGGCAAATGTTTGAGGATTGGCCTATTTTATGACTTAAATACCTTGCAGAAACTCTTCCTTTGGCTCGGCAGGATTGGAAGGCTGAAAATCCTTTGTTACACAGAGAGACCTTGCCACCAATTAAATGGGAAAGACGACCAAAGGGAAGGTCAGATCCCTCTAAACACTGTGTGGTACATCTGAAGCACCTATCGAACGAACACTCCAGAACAAAAGAAGCCTACAACTAAGAAGGACATTGTGACCTCTGGTGGACAACCAGATACTTACATTGAGCCACTTCCCATAGAACCATCGAGTTCAACAGAGAGAAGACGAAGACATAATAATATAATATATGCCATTTAGCAGACGCTTTTATCCAAAGCGACTTACAGTCATGTGTGCATACATTCTACGTATGGGTGGTCCCGGGGATCGAACCCACTACCCTGGCGTTACAAGCGCCATGCTCTACCAACTGAGCTACAGAAGGACCAAAAGACATCTCTGCATAAATGAACAGTGGGGCAAAAAAAGTATTTAGTCAGCCACCAATTGTGCAAGTTCTAACACTTAAAAAGATGAGAGAGGCCGGTAATTTTCATCATAGGTACACTTCAACTATGACAGACAAAATGAGAAGAAAAAAAATCCAGAAAATCACATGGTAGGATTTTTAATGAATTTATTTGCAAATTATGGTGGACAATAAGTATTTTGTCAATAACAAAAGTTTCTCAATACTTTGTTATATACCCTTTGTTGGCAATGACAGAGGTCAAATGTTTTCTGTAAGTCTTCACAAGGTTTTCACACACTGTTGCTGGTATTTTGGCCCATTCCTCCATGCAGATCTCCTCTAGAACAGTGATGTTTTGGGGCTGTTGCTGGGCAACATGGACTTTCAACTCCCTCCAAAGATTTTCTATGGGGTTGAGATCTGGAGACTGGCTAGGCCACTCCAGGACCTTGAAATGGTTCTTACGAAGCCACTCCTTCATTGCCCGGGCGGTGTGTTTTGGATCATTGCCATGCTGAAAGACCCAGCCACATTTCATCTTCAATGCCCTTGCTGATGGAAGGAGGTTTTCACTCAAAATCTCACAATACATGGCCCCATTCATTCTTTCCTTTACACGGATCAGTCGTCCTGGTCCCTTTGCAGAAAAACAGCCCCAAAGCATGATGTTTCCACCCCCATGCTTCACAGTAGGTATGGTGTTCTTTGGAAGCAACTCAGCATTCTTTGTCCTCCAAACACGACGAGTTGAGTTTTTACCAAAAAGTTATATTTTGGTTTCATCTGACCATATGACATTCTCCCAATCTTCTTCTGGATCATCCAGGCAGGAGACTCCGGCAGCTGCGCCGGACAGGCGGGAGACTCCGGCAGCGGCGCCGGACAGGCGGGAGACTCCGGCAGCGGCGCCGGACAGGCGGGAGACTCCGGCACCGCAGGAGAGGAGAAAGGCTCCAACAGCGCAGGAGAGGCGAGGCGCACTGTAGGCCTGATGCTGGCACTGGTGGTACTGGGCCGAGGACACGCACAGGAAGCCTGGTGCGGGGAGCTGCTACTGGAGAGCTGGGGTGTGGAGGTGGTACTGGATAGACCGGACCGTGCAGGCGCACTGGAGCTCTTGAGCACCGAGCCTGCCCAACCTTACCTGGTTGAATACTCTCGGTCGCCCTGCCAGTGAGGCGAGGTGGAATAGCCCGTACTGGGCTATGTAGGCGAACCGGAGACACCGAGTGCAAGGCTGGTGCCATGTAAGCCGGCCCAAGGAGACGCACTGGGGACCAGATGCATAGAGCCGGCTTCATGGCATTTGGCTCGACGCTCAATCTAGCCCGGCCGATACGCGGAGCTGGAATATACCGCACCGGGCTATGCACCCGCACTGGGGACACCGTGCGCACCACTGCATAACACGGTGCCTGCCCGGTCTCTCTAGCCCCCCGGTAAGCACAGGGAGTTTGCGCAGGTCTCCTACCTGGCGTTGCCATACTCCCTGTAAGCCCCCCCCCCCCCAAGAAATTTTTGGGGCTGATTCCCGGGCTTCCGTCCGCGCCGTCGTGCTTGCTTCGCCAACCTCATTCTCCCGTAACCTTCCGCGCACTGCTCCATCGAATCCCATGCGGGTTCCGGCACTCTCCCTGGGTCGACCGCCCACCTGTCTATCTCCTCCCAAGAAGTATAGTCCATACTGTACTCCTCTTTGGGCTGCTCCTGTTTCCTCTTCTCCTGCTGCACCTTTGGGCGGCTACACTCCCCTGGTTTAGCCCAGGGTCCTCTCCCGTCAAGGATTTCCTCCCATGTCCAGAAATCCTTAATACACAGCTCCTCTTTGGGCTGCTCCTGCCTGTTGACACGCTGCTTGGTCCGTTTACGGTGGGTGATTCTGTCACGGTTTTCATGTGGTGAAGGAGAGTTGGACCAAACTGCAGCGCGTATATTGTGATCCATGTTTATTTACACAACGTAACACGAATCCAAAACACAAACTCTACAAAACAATAAATGTAGTGAAAACCGAAACAGCCTTAACTGGTGCAAAATAACACAGACTAAGGACATCAATACACTCAGGACAATCACCCACAATACAACCAAAGAATATGGCTGCCTAAATATGGCTCCCAATCAGAGACAACGATAAACACCTGCCTCTGATTGAGAACCACTTCAGACAGCCATAGACTCTCCTAGAACACCCCACTAAGCTACAATCCCACTAAGCTACACACCACATACAAAAACCCATGTCACACCCTGGCCTGACCAAATACATAAAGAAAAACACAAAATACTTCGACCAGGGCGTGACAACTGCACTGACACAAATGACTGATGATTGGTTGAAAGACATTGATAATTAGAAGAATGTGGGAGCTGTACTGTTAGATTTCAGTGCTGCCTTTGAAATTATTGCATTGTATTTTGCACAAATCATTCCCTAAGTTCTAGACCTCAGCTGAATCTGGCAATGAATGGTGTAGGTGTTGAGCAAGGGAGACTAAGTTACTTGGTGTTACCTTCGATTGTAAACTGTCATGATTGAAAAAATGTTGATTCAGTGTTTGTAAAGATGGGTAGAGGTCTGTCTGTGATAAAGAGATGGTTTGCTTTTTGACAACACACTTCACAAAGCAAATCCTGCAGGCTCTAGTTTTATCTTATCTTAATTATTGTCCAGTCTTATGGTCAAGTGCTGCAAAGAAGGACCTAGTTTAGCTGCAGCTGGCCCAGGACAGAGTGGCATGTTTTGCTCTTCATTGTAATCAGAGGGCTAATAGTTTCCCTTGGCTAAGAGTTGTCTTTGTAAAAAACAATGTGTTAGAAATTCCAAATTGTTTGCATAGTCACCTTACACACAGCACTGACACACACACACACAAACACACACACACACACACTTACCTCACCTGACATGCCACCAGGGGTCTTTTCAAAGGTCCAGAACAAATTCAAGAAAACATACAATATTATATGGGGCGGCAGAGTAGCCTAGTGGTTAGAGCATTGGACTAGTAACCGAAAGTTCAAATCCCCGAGCTGACAAAGTAAAAATCTGTCGTTCTGCCCCTGAACAAGGCAGTTAACCCACTGTTCCTAGACCGTCACTAAAAGTAAGAATTTGTTCTTAACTGACCTGGCTAGTAAAATAAAGCCATGATTGCATGGAACTCCCTTCCATTTCATATAGTGCAAGTGAACAGCATACCTGGTTTAAAAAAATAATAAAGCACCACCTCCACTTTGACCTTCTTTTTGTGTGTATGTACTGACAAGTATGTGTACCTGATAGATGCAAATGCACGCACACTACATGTTCATGTTTTTAAATTGTCAAGATTTACAGATTTTTGTCTGTAAATGTTTTTTTCATTATGTGTCAGACACCAGTAACATTATCTTTCGCCATTGCTTCAGAGGGTGTGCATGGATGTGTCTGGGTGGTACATGTAAGGTCAGCCAGGTCACACATCTGAGGACATTAGAGAGTGCGTCACACTCTCTTCCCATTTTACTCACACTTCCGCTGATACTACACAGAGCTATTCTATTCCAGTTAGTCAGATTCCACCACACGCACTCCTGACACAGTTACACGCACTCCTAACACAGTGAGCAATCCTTTCTCACACATCTGACACAGACTGGAAACAGGCAGATACAGTGGTCAGGCCCAGTATGTCTGACCTAATGGAAGGTGGTGTGTTTATGTTATCCTTTCTCTTCAATAAGAGGCAAAAGGCCAACTGTCTAGACACGGCCCATTAGATGTGTTACAGTAAATGTTAATGCCCCACTAATATTAGGGTGTGTCCATTCCCATAAATGATATTTAGGCCTACCAGTAAGTGTAGTTTCTTTTGAGTCTGGAATTTATTTAAAAGTGCTGTTTTTTTTAAAGATGTGTCTTTTGTGCTTTTAACAAAGACAGTCTCTGCGGGCTTCACGATGACAAAGCTAAAAACCAGCTGGAAACGTTTCCTTATATCCTGCAAACCTAAAAAGACCACTTCAAAACAATTTGAAGTAGTCGTGACATCATGGAGTGTGAGCTGCACAGGGTTTCACTTTCATCTTTCATGGGGGACCACCACGGTCGACTGGCTGGCAGTTTCTACCCCCTGAACCAGCACAGCACGGTCGGTGAAGTACATACAGTGCCTTCGGAAAGTGTTCACACCCCTTGACTTTTTCCACATTTTGTTGTGTTACAGCCTGAATTTACATGTCATTTTTTTTGTCACTGGCCTACAAACAACACCCCATAATGTCAATGTGGAATTATGGTTTTCAAAATGTTTCCAAATTCATCAAAAATGAAAAGCTGAAATGCCTTGAGTCAATAAGTACTTAACCCCTTTGTTACAGCAAGCCTAAATAAGTTAAGGAGTAAAAATCTTCCTAACAAGTCACATAACAAGTTGCATGGACTAACTCTGTGGGCAATAATAGTGATTAACATGATTTTTGAATGACTACCTTATCTCCATGCCACAGTGGCGGATTTAGGTATAGACGACATGGGCAGCTGCCCAAGGCGGCTAGCCGGGGGGCGGCACGGGGCACCCGCACAATTTTGGGGGGGAATGGTCACATTTGCGCGATCGGTTTTCTATCGCTCATTTGCACGTCACATCAATGATATTATGTCACTGTGTGGGACTGTGGGTCAATTAACCTTGTCGGAGTGGGCTCACTGATTCTAGTTGGTGAGCTAGGCAGGCCACTGCCTGGGAAGGTCTCCCACTCAAAAATACGAGATGGGGAGGGGGGGCGGGGGTAGGTAGAGTTCTAGGCAGAGTTCCTCTGTCTAGTGTCTGTGTTCTTTTGCCCATCTTAATCTTTTCTTTTTATTGGCCAGTCTGAGACATGGCTTTTTCTTTGTAACTCTGCCTAAAAGGATCAATATGATGTTATTTTAATTGAAAACATTTTTTGCTTTTCTTTCAAAAAACAAGGACATTTCTAAGTGAGGTAGTGTATATAGACACACACTATCTTCATTGAGAAAGCTAAATCAAACAAATGTTTAAGCTCTATCTCTGACTGAAGTGTATAAATTATTCTTCAACCCTGCTTAAGCAAGTTCTGTCGGACTCCAGCATCATAACTGAGAAGAACGGTAATGCTTTTAATCATCATTTTATCACAGCAGGCTTTTATTTGAGCCCTTAATTGGCCCTGTTCAGTCAAATGAGTGCTCTTCCCTCCAATAGCCTCTACCTGACTCAACAGTTTACCTGTCAACTTCTAGTGAATCTTTGAACAATTTACCATCTGTCATGTGCTAGATGCCTTGATTGATGTAAAAACAAATCTACTGGTGTTATGCAGGTGAGTGAGGACCCAAAAGCGACTTAACAGAAACTGAGTTTATTCAAGTCCAAACAGAAAATAACAAATCCTGAATCCTTAACAGGAAATGTCCAAACGGGGATAACAGAAATCCTCTGGATTGTAGAGGGGAATAACAGGATAAGCGGCCACAGACTGCAGGTCCCTTCGGGTAGGCGCAGGCCGTAGCTGACAGAGACACCTGCTCACACGCAGCATCTGATGAAGGCAAAACACGACAGGACGGAACAAGAACACAGCACAGCAAACAAGGATCCGACAAGGACAGAAGCAGAAACAGAGAGAGAAATAGAGACTTAATCAGAGGGCAAAATAGGGGACAGGTGTGAAAGAGTAAACGAGGTCGTTAGGAGAATGAGGAACAGCTGGGAGCAGGAACGGAACGATAGAGAGAGAGAGGGATAGAGAGAGGGAAAGAAACCTAATAAGACCAGCAGGGGGAAACGAATAGAAGAGAAAGCACAGGGACAAGACATGACAATATATGACAATACATGACAACTGGGGCTGATATGCTCGATCCATTACGGCTGCAGCCCTTCACAAAGGTTCGTGACCTTAACCAACATGCAGTTCAAGAAATGGAGTTAAGATTTGGTTCAGTCTGGACCAAAACTAAACGTCCGTGAACGTTGAAATCAAGACCGGTCGGGACCACACCATAAAAAGACCCAAAAGAAGACGGGAGGACCAAAACTAAATGTCCGTGAACGTTGAAATCAAGACCACACCATAAAAAGACCAAAAAAAGATGAGGGCGAACAAACAAAAGATGTACAAAAGACATCGCCTGAAGTTAAATTCTTAGTGTGGAGTGCCCTCCTTTCCTCGCTACGCAGCAGAAATCCCAGGGATTTGACTTGTAGAGCACAGCTGTATTTATACATAGGACATACATAAAACAAATACAAAGAAATAAAGCTGAAGACAAATGTGTTTTTCCAGGAGTGGCCATGAGTAGTTCGATGAGTTATCCCTGAGAATGTAACCGTATGAGGTAAAACTCTTATTGTTGCCTCAGGTCCAGAGTTTTTCTTGGTGAGAGCAGATATACCCAGGGACAGGGCTAATGCACTACAACTGTTCAAGATTTTTTAATTTTTTACTTGTCATGTCAGAAGAAAATAAAACATATCGGGATAAACAAAGCTGAAAACAAATGTTTTAGCAGGGACTGGTCCTACATAGGTCCAGGAGATGTGCCTATTACCATTATGTTTTTTGCTGATGTTGCATGGTCATGGAAAAACTTGACCCACATACCATATTACCACTCCTGGCAGCACATTTGTTTTCAGTTAGGTTCGTTTGTATTGATTTTGTTGTTCCTCATCATAAGCCCTGTCCCAGGGCAGGGCAGAGCAGGGTCCTTGCAGTGGAGAGTGATGGAGGGAGGCTGTGCCAAGCTGTACTCAATATAATCAGAAACCCCCAGCCAGTGTTAGGAACATTTCTGTGATAACCTGTGTTTGCAGTGAAGTCAGATTACTGTACCGTAGCATACATCTCACCAACGTTAGCTACAATCCTCTGCTTTGATCCCTGCCAGCCCAGCCATCACTCAGGCTAGGGCCTGGGAGAATTCCAGACCCTAGCCGGAGGTCCGACCGGACAGCCCCAGGTTCCAGGGCACAGAGCCAAAACCCTGAAGTATTGCAGCAATCTCAATAAATTAATATTGTTTTAGTGTTGGTATCATTTCATGGCTAATACAGTGTGTACCATGAAAATAGAGAGCACGGGGGCTCGTGGTGCAGCCTGTTACCGATCTGGGCGGCTGCCTTGCCAACAAAAACTGACTCACTTCGTGGAATCTTTCAATTTGCAAAAATAAATCAGGCAGGGGGTAGCGGCCAGTCAATCGACCCAGGGTCTGAAATTCAAGCCGTCACGTGTGTGTGTGCTGCATGTACATGTGTGGCTGGTGTGTGTGTGCTGCGTGTGTGTGTGTGTGTGTGTGTGTGTGTGTGTGTGTGTGTGTGTGTGTGTGTGTGTGTGTGTGTGTGTGTGTGTGTGTGTGTGTGTGTGTGTGTGTGTGTGTGTGTGTGTGTGTGTGTGTGTGTGTGTGTGTGTGTGTGTGTGTGTGTGTGTGTGTGTGTGTGTGTGTGTGTGTGTGTGCGCGTGCATACGTGTGTTGGGTCTAGGGGCTCAGAGTGAGGCGTCTCTCTAGATCATATCTGTGCCACTTAATCATGTCTCCCAGCAGATGAACAAATGGAGATTGATGTTGTTCCCACTTCCGCTCTCATCCCTGTGAGTGGCTTACACACGGGCGTGACCGATCCCAGCACATGCATGTCACAAGATATACAAGCGGCTGCACGTATGAACTACTTCACAAAACGCGTTGTAGAATAGAGAGGAAGTGTGCACTACGTCAAACAGAGGACGAGCTAGGAATAGGACAGTTTGGGTCTCCACGTACGTGAGGCCTTTGTGACTTATGTTCTGACAAGCCCTCCCCTGCTAGCACAAACTACTTGGCTCACAAGCAATGCGGTGCAAAAGGGAGTATGAACTAACTCAGAGCAGACCTTCACAATTCCACTGGTCCAGGTAGTTTTAAACTTGTTATATGCTATAGTCTGGCTTGTAGCATACCATATTCAAGTCATTACATTATAATATAGTTTGACTTGATTTTGACACTGGGAATTGGACTTGATATTTAACCTGTCTCCTGCCCTTCATCTACACGGATCGAAGTGGACTTAACAAGTGACATCAATAAGGGATCATAGCTTCCACCTGGATTCACCTGGTCAGTCTAGATCATGGGAAGGTGTTCATAATGTTCTGTACACACTGTGTATATGCGCGAACATCAATTAACTATTAGGTTAAACCTAAAGCAAATATTCTACGAATGTCATAAAAACGGACTTATTTCATTCTTACTACATGAAGGGAATTTCCTCTGCAACCTAACTTACACATTGTATGAATGTCATCACTTCTGGGCATATTATGTTTTTCGGGAACCGATCTCTTGCAATGTACCCACACTGTTCCCACAACCAAATGACATGTTCTGGGAACATTTAAAGAACTCTGAATTGCTGTTTTGTTAACATTCTTGCAACATCAAAGGAAGGTTTTGTGCACAAACATCATATGAATGTCAGCACAACTGGACAGTTTGTGCAATTTGGAAACATACACCATATACACAGAAGTATGTGGACACCCCTTCAAATGACTGGACTCAGCTATTTCAGCAACACCTGTTGCTGACAGGTGTATAAAATCAAGCACACAGCCATGCAATCTCCTTAGCAGGACATTGGCAGCAGAATGGCCTTTACTGAAGAGCTAAGTGACTTTCAACGTGGCACCGTCATAGGATGCCACCCTTCCAACAAGTCAGTTCGTCAATTTTCTGCCCTACTAGAGCTGCCCCGGGTTAACTGTAAGTACTGTTATTGTGAAGTGTAAACGTCTAGGAGCAACCACGGCTCAGCAGCAAAGTGGTAGGCCACACAAGCTTCTCCCCCTCATCTCTACCTGCCCCCCCCTGCATAGTTACCTAGGCAATGGCCACCCCTGGCCTCGTATCCTTGCAGACAGGCCAAGGACTCCCTGCAGCTATGCTGCCTGTATCGCCACACCTGTGGCAGCGTAAGAGGGGTAGCTCAGGGAGGCCAGGCTGTGGTACTGCCGCTTGAAGGAGCTCCACTCAGGGGAGGCCTGGGAGGAGCAGTATCTGAATGACAAGCTCTCATGGCTGGGTGGAAGCTTCTCCAGCCCTGCACAGGACTTCCCATCCCCCAGCAAGTGGCACCCTGATTTCCCCCAGCAAGTGGCACCCTGATTTCACAGCACCAAGGACCAGCACCACAGAGGGGGTGGGGGGGGGTAGAAAAGGTAGAGAGGGAAGAACAAAAGGGAAATAGTACAAGTTTAGTAAATAGGGGGATATGGAGAAGGGGAAACATATGGTTAGACAAAGGATAAAGCAGTAAAGGAAGAGGCAGATTAGGAGGGAGAATAAAGTGGTGTAAGGAAAGAGGAAGACAAGAGGATGACAAAGGAAGGGATGATGGAGGAGAACAAGGGGATATGTCAAATCAACACAAAGTATGACAATACATATCATGTCCCTAAGGCAGAAATGTATTGAGCTAAAAGGTCTAAGGGGTTTTTAACTTTTCAATTAAATAATGAATACATTACATCTCATAAAACCGTGCAAAAAAATATTAATGGTCTCTTAACTCACTATGGTGCTCAGTTAAAATCTTGCCACTTGAAAATCAAATGCAATATACTGTGTATCCAATTTGAAGCAACAACATGTTCAAATTGTACAGGCATATAGGTACAGACATTAGTGCCCAGTGTTAACGATGTCACAGGGGGGGATGGACAGGGACAGTTAATGTATGGCATTACAAAGCATAGCCACCCTGGGGTGAAACCCAGAGTGAAAGGTTAAAGGTGAAAGAGTGAATAGGAGAGGGGGTGACCTTGATAATTTATTGTTAAAACGAGAGGCTGCCTGGATCTTTAATTTAAAGACCCTTGCGCCCTTCGGTCTTAACGTAGACTTTGATCTGAAGCCATTCTTGTGATTATTGTGACTTTGCCATTGTAATTGTGTGTAAACTTGTATAGTCAAATTAATCTATGATCGTATGCTATCCATTTGTTTGTATGCTGTTCTTTGTATGACATTTTAATATTTGATTATTAACCAATGATATTAGGCCACTCCTGGCCATGATTACAGACACCTGTGTCTTTTGACACTATATAAACGAGTCATCCCGCAGTGTTTGTGATTATACCCTGATGAAGACAGCTTGGCTGTCGAAACGTTGGTATTCCATTTTTGCATCTGAGCTCCAAGAGTGTGCGGCTCTCTTTTATTTTCAAGTTTCTACTCCGCTAGCCAGCACCTCGTCTTAATAGGTGTGCGCTTCTTTTTCTTCTAAAGGTGAAAGAGTGACAGAGCCAAGAGGGAGAGCAAGAGAGGTGCTGGCCTTGTGAAGACAGACAGACATGTTAATTCCAGGTCATTTTCCTGTCTGTGGCTCCTTTTCATCCCCTTTACCTTGCTGGTTGTTTCCATTGTCTTTACCTGCTGTACTCCAACTACACATACAGTGGGTATTACAAATACAAGTATTTGATACACTGCTGATTTTGCAGGTTTTCCTACTTACAAAGCATGTAGAGGTCTGTCGTTTTTATCATAGGTACACTTCAACTGTGAGAGACAGATTCTAAAACAAAAATCCAGAAAATCACATTGTATGATTTCTAAGTAATTAATTAGCATTTTATTGCATGACATAAGTATTTGATCACCTACCAACCAGTAAGAATTCCGGCTCTTACAGACATGCTAGTTTTTATTTAAGAATCCCTCCTGTTCTCCACTCATTACCTGTATTAACACCTCTGCACACACTGTTGATACTTAAGTATATTTTGGCAATTACATTTACTCTTGATACTTAAGTATATTTTTATCAAAATACTTTGACTTTTACTCAAGTAGTATTTTACTGGGTGACTTTCACTTTTAATTGAGTAACCTTCTATTAAGGTATCTATACTTTTTTGGATGTTAACCTACCCTCAAGGTGACTATCCATCTTAACTCCTCCTCCACATTTACTGGATTGGTCGAACACTGCAGAAGAGAACCTCCCCCAACAGTTTTTTTTATTCTCGTCAAGACCAGTATGTAGGGCGATCTGGTTTCAGGCGTTTCTTTTACGCCTGCTACATTAGGTTAGCTAATATGGTGACAATGATGAAGGCTGTGTAGTGGTTAGCCCATAATGGTATGAAGCTTTGGCTTGCCGATTGGAGTGTTTTTTTTGACTGGTCACAGACAACTGTTGTGTTGTGCACAAGTCTACAAGCGAAGGGAAATGCGAGAGGAGGAGAGCATGTAGATGTGAGAAATGATGATGCTGTATGTGGCTGCTATGAAAGTGAACTGAAAGTGAACTGTGTGTGTGGGTGATCAGGAGTGTATTTATTCCGCAGATTCTGTTGGATTCTGCAAATGGAATGAAACGGGGTTGGATCTACCAGAATTTGTCCAATATAAAATCTTGTTTAGGTTGCAAAATGTTTCATTTTGCAACTGTTTGGACTAATGATTACACCCCAGATCAGCTAGATACAGGCAAGAGTGTGCAAGGCAGTTTTGAATGTGTCACTGTCTGTCACCTTGATTACTCCAATTTGTATCTCTACCTGAGCACCTACATTATACATTTTCATTTGTAGGCTCGGTTGTAGCAACCTCGTGATGGATATGGGGCAAATTTGAGTATCATGTAGTAGCCCAAACCTATTGATGTTACATTGAGCTGGGTAAATGGAATATGAATGACAGTCATCTAATTCGCTGTAAAGAAATAGAGCAATGCTCATGACAAAAAAAAAGTGTCCTCCTAATCTCAAACACCACCAACCGCCACTGGTCTATACATTCAACTGGTGGAAGATTGAACTCACCTCCAGTCTTTGTACCACTGGATTGTGGGAAACGGGGTTCCTTTGACCTTACAGTCCAGACTGATCTGGTTCAGCACTGCTGACACTGCATATTGGGCACAACTAAGCCCAAAAAGAGATTGCATTTGAAAGTGACAATCACTTCATACTGCACCTTGATTACACTGAGACAATAACATAAGTCTCTTTTTTTATTTGTGGGAATACTTGAACAGATTTCCTAAATTAAACACATTGTTATTATCAAAAGCTTTGGGGGGGAAAATAAAATCGCTCGCTGGGTGGTTTTGGCCCATAGACCGCCTATTGCCGACCCCTGCTCTACAGTGACAAGTCCAGCAGTAAGGACATGAGTATGTTAAAATAGAATCCTCCCCCACCACCTGTCAGTGCTGCCTCCACTCACCCAGAACATCCAGGAGGAAGTACTTCTCTGTACTTCCTGCAGTATTGACGGCTTTGCAGCTATAAACTCTTGCATCTGCCAGGGCAGCCTTCAATAACCTCAGAGTCTTCCCCCGCTGCAGGATCTGAACACCGTTACTGGGAAACACACACACACACACACGCACGCACGCACGCACGCACGCACGCACGCACGCACGCACACACACACACACACACACACACACACACACACACACACACACACACACACACACACACACACACGGCGGCAGGGTAGCCTAAGTTCAAACCCCCGAGCCAACAAGGTACAAATCTGTCGTTCTGCCCCTGAACAGGCAGTTAACCCACTGTTCCTAGGCCGTCATTGAAAATAAGATTTTGTTCTTAACTGACTTGCCTAGTTAAATAAAGGTTAAAAAACACACACACACACACACACACACACACACACACAAAAAAACAAAAAAATAGTAATCAAATCAGATTTACATGAATAAATATATGATATTGATATATTTAAAACATACTAATTGACTTGCTAACTATTGCTTTCTATCTGACAGCAGACAGAGAACAGAACTATACGTTAGATTTCACTGTATTACCGTATTAACATTATAAAACTATTATCATTTTCCCATCTGGAGGATATGAACTCTGTTGAAGGGAAAATAACCCTTACAGCCAAAGAACAATACTTAGCCTGCAGCCAATGCTAACCCAGGGATAGCTTCCCGCTAGCGGGACACAACATCCGGTGGAATTGGAGGGCGCGCAAATGCAAATAAATATTCATAATATTAAACATTCATGAACATACAAGTATCATATATCATTTAGAAGCTTAAATTCTTGTTAATCTAACTGCGTTGTCAGATTTACAATAGGCTTTACGGCGAAAGCATACCACGCGATTGTCTGAGGACGGCACCCCACAACATATTTTTCAACCAGCACAGGCTTCCTAAAATCACAAATAGCGATTAAATAAATCACTTACTTTTGAAGATCTTTCTCTGTTTCCAATCCCAAAAGTCCCAGCTACAACATGAATGTGTTTTTTTTAGATAAAATCCTTCTTTATATCCCAAGAAGTCAGTTTAGTTGGCACCATCGATTTCAGTAATCCACTCGTTCAACATGCAGACAAAGGAGTCCAAAAAGCTACAGCTAAACTTCGTCCAAACAAGTCATATTATGTTTTTATTTAATCCCCAGGTACTCTAAAATGTAAATAAACTAGATTTCCATTATAAGAGCCTGTGACCTAAAAAAAACATTCCGGTTGTTTTTTCTTCAGATTTTCGCCTGCCATTCTGTTAGAGTCTCAGACATTATTTTAACAGTTTTATAAACTTCAAAGTGTTTTCTATCCAATGCCACCAATTATATGCATATCCTGGCTTCTGGGCCTGAGTAACAGGCAGTTTACTTTGGGCACGTCAGTCAGGCGGAAATTCATGAAACTAGACCCTATTCCTAAGAAGTTATTTAAGTGGAATATATTATATTACAGTGTCGTGTAGGTTTATGCTCCCATATTAAAATATCATCATTATGATGTTATTACATCTATGCTTCTGAAGCATCATTCAATATTTCCTTGTTGCTGTTTTTATTCCACACACACACACACATGCACACACACGTGCACACAGACACACACACACGAACCGACACACACTTCAATCTGAAAATGATCCACATCAAGATGGCTTTATGAGCGGTGTTTGAGATTTACCGCTGTTTTGTTGGAGCGTGCAGCCTATGATCAGAGCTCTTTCAGATTTTTTGGGCTCTTTCATTCATGGAGGAAAAGCAGCCTTTCCTTTCATCCTTACCTCTGGTTATATTTAAGTATGTTAACCCATGATGCTATCCATGAAATGTTGATCTTATCCAGTAAGTTCCTAAAATACCAATCTGGACCTCAAGGCCAGTTCCTCTGCTTTTTCATTCTTCACTTCTAATCAGGAAATTATTTAGACCTGGGCACAAGGTGCGTGCAATTAAATGATCAGGTAGAACAGCAAACCAGCAGTACTCTGGGCCTCGTAGGGTAAGATTTGAATACCCCTGCTCTTAGTAATGGATGTATTTGATGATTAAGGTCTGTTATCATATTCACAATATCGTAACAAGCATAGAACAATAACAAACCACAAGAATGATTGATTAGTTATTAATAATCTATTCAGGAAACAATCTATTATGTGTCAAAATCAATGTGCATTGCATATGTTTTATCCTTGTTTCCATCTCTACAGCAGCTGTGTAATAGGAGTTCATCCAAAGATTGTCCATTATTTTGACAAGATAGTCGATTGATGGCCGCTCTAACAATGGAAGTACATGTCCTTAAAGACGGAAAGCAAGCAGGAGACGCAACCAGGTGGAACCACTCTAGCCAATGAGAGGGGAAAAAACACATGTGAACAACAGGTCATAGGGATAGATAGAGGACTCATTTTTGTATCTGTGCCATTATAGCGTAGAGCATGGAGGTCAAAGGGCAAAGGTCAGGTCTGCCATGTTACACTTCGCTTTTCTTCAGCAGTACTACCATATGACACAGTGCTACCACATGACACAGTAAAGTGCTAGTACTACCATATAATATTATAATTCAGTTCTACCATTGATTCAGTACTACCACCACAGTAGTATTATTCAAGGATTCCACGCTAGGCTAGCTGTCCATTCTATAAGGGTGACTGAAGCTAATATTATTGGTTGACAGATGTCACTTATCTGCCTGGTGGGTGTTATTGTGATTGGATGCCTGTATAAAGCAAAGTTGGTTCTCACCTTTGGCAGGGCAGGGGAAGGCAATGCACTGGTTGGCCACTCTCTAATGGTGGGGGCTGTTGAAGGGGGGCTCCAGCACCTCCACCACAGGGGGGAACTGAAGACGGACACAGAGAAGGACACTAACATTAAATCAATGATAAGAAGAACAGTACAAGGGCACAACCTAAACCTTTATCAAACTTGTTAGTAAAGAGTTTGGATGCAGTTTTGCAAAACCATGTCCTCACTTTAACTTCTACATTTCCAGTGAGTGTGTGTTCTGTTCCTTTTCAGGCTTATAAGACATTCATTGACTCACCTTGCGCCTGCAGCTGTACATTGGCCTGGTCTCATCCACCGATGTTAGTGACCACACAGGTGTAGTTTCCCTCGTCACTCAGCCCCACCTGACCTAAGGTCAGAGAGCCATTGGTGGAGATCCTGTACTGTGCCCCGTCCACCCCCAGGGCGGTGCCATCCTTCAACCAGGCCAGAGAGGGCTGTGCACCGTCCACCACCTGCACCTTCATCACCCAAAGCTCCACCTGGATACTGGGGGGCACTGGAGAGAGGGAGAGGAGAGAAAAAGGAAAACAAATGACTGAGGTATTTCATTGGGCAATTCTTTTTAACAATTCATCATAAAGGCTCCCGAGTGGCGCAGTGGTCTAAGGCACTTTTATTTACATTTTATTGAAACTTTATTTAACCAGGTAGGCCAGTTGAGAACAAGTTCTCATTTACAACTGCGACCTGGCCAAGATAAAGCAAAGCAGTGCGACACAAACAACAGAGCTACACATGGGATAAACAAACGTAGAGTCAATAACACAATAGAAAAATCCAATTTGTAAGTCGCTCTGGATAAGAGCGTCTGCTAAATGACTTAAATGTAATGTAAATCTATATACAGTGTGTGCAAATGTAGTAAGCATCTCAGTAAGCATCTCAGTGCTAGAGGCGTCACTACACAACCCTATGGGAGTCACATAGGGTGGTGCACAATTGGCCCAGCGTCATCCGGGTTTGCCAGTGAAGTCCGTCATTGTAAATAAGATTTTTTTCGTAACCGACTTGCCTAGTTAAACAAATAAAATAACAACATAAAAAATATCCCTCTTTGATCCCCTGTTTTGATGGCTAAGACAGTTTTGAACAGACTTAGAGTGTTCATTCCCAGGCTGTGGCTGTGATTGTTTTCAATGTTTGAACAAAAACGTCCAATGCGGGAAAAACAATCGTGTTGCCGTAACTTCTTTGTTGTTGCAACATCACAAATGGACTTTGCAGTTTCACTATTAAGGATTCCAGCTCCGTATGTGCTCAGTGTGAATGTTTGCTCCCCCTATCCTGATTTGCTTCAGTTGCATACAGTGGTTCCTCCTTTAAAAGTTGTGAGCTTGCACTGTGGGTGCAAGAGGTCCCAGCGTCACGGCTTCATTGCTCCAGACCACCACAAGGGGGAGTTAGAGCACTCATTATGCATTTGGGTGCCAAGGTTTTCATATGGCCAATCATATCGAGTGGTTCCAATGACGCATTTTGACACGAGCCACCATTGCCTTGTGGCGTTCTTCAACAAAATGGCTGACAAAACATGATGGTGGAACCAGATGTAAGTTGTTATAACGTCATAACGAGTCAAGCAGAACATGTACAATTGACAGGAATATGTTAGTTAATGTAGAGACAAACGTTTGTGCATATTTTTTGTCATCAAGTTCGTTTACGAAAATCGCTACTTAGCAAGTTATCTGACTAGCTAACATTAGCCAGCTAGCTAAGAATGAATTTGTCATTTGTGTTGTTGAATGTTTTAGGGACTCCTGAGTAAACCAGAAAACCAGGCTGTCATCTTGTGAAACAGTGGATGTAAAGAATCTAGCTAGCTGAAGCATTTACTCCAAATTGAATGTACAATGCCGCTGAAGTAACAAAGCTAGCTAACTATTTACTTGTTTATTGTGTAGTGGAGGATAAAAAATAACTGTATGCCTATGGATGTGTAGCTAGCAACAGTATGTAGCCGATCCGTTGTTGAACCAACTCCCATGCATGGTGGTGGGCGCAGTATCCGCCGCCATGGGATAGTTGCCCGATTTGAACATGGATAGACGAAAATGAATTTGCGTCTAAACACAAGGCATACGGGGACGGGGTTCAGAACCTATGAACCTCAGCTATCATAGTTGTTTATACTTCAAGTCTGAATGGCATTAATAAAGATTGAGTAGAATATAATAACTTTATTGTGCCAAGACTGCAAGTCCTATATACACATGCACTGTAGTTATTACCAGGCATGAGATTCCCACATTGTAGCCTGTACATTGAATATATTCACTGATCATGTACTCTTCCTTGGCAAATAAAGCTGCGGTTCAGGTTTGAATCTCTGAGATATTATTTTTCAGTCAATCAAATGCCATAATTTGAATGATGCTGTGTCTGCATGTACAGTTAAAGTCGGAAGTTTCCATACACTTAGGTTGGAGTCATTAAAACTTGTTTTTCAACCAGTCCACAAATTTCTTGTTAACAAACAATAGTTTTGGCAAGTCGGTTAGGACATCTACTTTGTGCATGACACAAGTGATTTTTCCAACAATTGTTTGCAGACAGATTATTTCACTGTATCACAATTCCAGTGGGTCAGAAGTTTACATACACGAAGTTGACTGTGCCTTTAAACAGCGTGGAAAATTCAGAAAAAGATGTCATGGCATTAGAAGCTTCTAATAGGTTAATTGACATAATTTGAGTCAATGGGCAGTGTACCTGTGGATGTATTTGAAGACCTACCTTCAAACTCAGTGCCTCTTTGCTTGACATCGTGGGAAAAATCAAAGAAATCAACCATGACCTCTGGAGAAAAAAAATGTCAACCTCCACAAGTATGGTTCATCCTTGGGAGCAATTTCCAAACGCCTGAAGTATAAACAACATGGGACCATGCAGCCATCATACCGCTCAGGAAGGAGACTGTACTTTGGTGCGAAAGTGCAAATCAATCCCAAAACAACAGCAAAGAACCCTGTGAAGATGCTGGAGGAAACAGATACAAAAGTGTCTATGTCCACAGTAAAACGAGTCCTATATTGACATAACCTAAAAGGCCGCTCAGCAAGGAAAAAGCCACTGCTCAAAACCTCCATAAAAAAGCCAGACTATGGTTTGCAACTGCACATGGGGACAAAGATCGTATTTTTTTGGAGAAATGTCCTCTGGTCTGATGAAACAATAATAGAACTGTTTGGCCATAATGACCATCATTAATTTTGGAGGAAAAAGGGGGAGGCTTGCAAGCCCGAAGAACACCATCCCAACCGTGAAGCACGGGGGTGGCAGCATCATGTTGTGGGGGTGCTTTGCTGCAGGAGGGACTGGTGCACTTAACAAAATCGATGGCATCATGAAAACGGAAAATTATGTGGATATATTGAAACAACATCTCAAGACATCAGTTAAAGTTAAAGTTAAAACTTGGTTGCAAATGGGGCTTCCAAATGGACAATGACCCCAAGCATACTTCCAAAGTTGTGGAAAAATGGCTTAAGGACAACAAAGTCAAAGTATTGGAGTGACCATCACAAAGCCCTAACCTCAATCCCATAGAAAATATGTGGGTAGAACTGAAAAAGTGTCTGCGAGCAAGGAGGCCTACAAACCTGACTTGGTTACACCAGCTCTGTCAGGAGGAATGGGCCAAAATTCATCCAACTTATTGTGGGAAGCTTGTGGAAGGTTAAACAATTTAAAGTCAATGCTACCATATACTAATTTAGTGTATGTAAACTTCTGACCCACTGGGAGTGTGATGAAAGAAATACAAGTTGAAATCTACTATTATTCTGACATTTCACATTCTTAAAATAAATCAGTGATCCTAACTGACCTAAAACAGGGAATTTTTACTCTGATTAAATGTCAGGAGTTGACAAAAACTGAGTTTAAATGTATTTGGCTAAGGTGTACGTAAACTTCCGACTTCAACTGTACATGATTAGTTTAATTGCGTAATTAAATTACACAGAGAATTGATTTGATAAGATACCGTCTTCACATTTAATGATATTCAACGACACAACAGTATGATGGAAGATAATATAGACATTTTATGCTCGAGGCCTGTAACAACAACAGACGTTAGTTAGTGTCCTGTCTCTCCACTTTGGGACCGGTACTGTGGTGTGAGAACACTAAGGATTCCTGCTTGAGAGGATACAGCATGAGGAACGACCGAGAAATTAACAAGATGGTCGCCAGATTGGTTGGTCCCCCCTTTGGTCCCCCCTTTGCTTCTATAACATTCTCCACTCTTCTGGAAAGGCTTTCCACTAGATGTTGGAACATTGCTGCGGGGACTTTCTTCCATTCAGCCACATGAGTATTAGTGTGGTCGGGCACTGACGTTAAGCGATTAGGTCTGGCTCGCAGTCAGTGTTCCAAATTATCCCAAAGGTGTTTGATGGAGTTAAGGTCAGGACTCTATGCATACCATTCAAGTTCTTCCACACCGATCTCAACAAAACATTTCTGTGTGAACCTCACGTTGTGCATGCTGAAACAGGACAAGGGCTTTCCCCAATGTTTTACCACAAGCTTGGGAGCACAGAATCATCTATAATGTCATTGTATGCTGTATCGTAAGCATTTCCCTTCACTGGAACTAAGGGGCCTAGCATGAACCATGAAAAACAGCCCCAGAACATTATTCCTCCTCCACCAAACTTTACAGTTGGCACGATGCATTCGGGCAGGCAGCGTTCTTCTGGCATCCGCCAAACCCAGATGGTAAAGCGTGAGTCATCACGCCAAAGAAGACATTTCCACTGCTTTACACCACTCCAGCCAACACTTGGCATTGAGCATGAGACAATCCAGCTGCTGAGCTAACAGACTGTATATATGTATATATGTGTGTGAGTGAGTGAGTGAGTTTCGTTGCGAGACTGGACCAACTTCCATGTTTTGCTTGGTGTGTTGCCACGGTAACCCCAGAGGCGGGGTGTTATGGGCTGGGCAGGGACTGTGTCACTAGGGAAGTGGGGCACACGTTTATATGGGGCAGCTGGATCTGACATGATCTTTAGCCCAAATAAGGACCCTGTGACTATTCGTTCCCCCAAATAGAGGCCTGAACTTCCCTTGTGGTTAACAAGGTCCATGTGTGTAAATACACAAATGCACAACATTCAAGCAGCACTTACACACACAACATGCATTATGCGCAATCATGACCAACACACACACACACACACACACACACACACACACACACACACACACACACACACACACACACACACACACACACACACACACACACACACACACACACACACACACACACACACACACACACACACACACACACACACACACACACACACACACACACACACAACCTGCCATGCAGTTAACAGGGTAGTGAAACCTGCAGAGATGATTCAAGGAGAGAAGGAGTGCTTTTCATAAATAAACATACATACACAAATGTTCACAGTCACATACAATCCAGAGAGGTGTGTGGGGTTTGACAGGGCTGTGCTTTGAATTGAGAATCCAAACACTGACCATCAATCTCTGCAACTTTTATCAAATAGAAATACAGTAGGATTGCATGCATACCATGGATCCCTTGAAGACTACAGAGGACCTGCTGTTCTTACTCAATGTCAAGATAATTAAAAGGCAAGGTATGTAAAAGTGTTACAAAACAGATATACAAGTGTATATTGGCCAGGAAATGATTGACTAATACATCACTGCGTCTTGCTGAGAGAAATGTTAGATCAGATGAATGTGACACACTCGTGCACACACACACACACACACACACACACACACACACACACACACACACACACACACACACACACACACACACACACACACACACACACACACACACACACACACACACACACACACACACACACACACACACACACACACACACACACACACACACACACACACACACACACACACACACACACATCTGGCCCTGTTGATTCACATTCTCTCTCTGTTTCTCACTGTGAGGGTTTGATTCAGGTCTTCTCTCCCATGACTTCTACAGACCTGACAACCCCTTTAAACCGTGCCAGTGAATTTTTGCCACGTTTCGCTAAGTTCAACCCTACATTCCCTGGCTTTCCAATAAACCCAATCCATGCTGACCGTAATGCACACACACAGTCACAACACAAATGAAAGATCACTCAAACTCTGACTACTTTCCTCTGCTGCACCCAGTGAGAACATTTGCTTTCTTTTCAAACTTAGCTTTCTTTATCTTTGCATGCAAACTGAAGACAGTCCTGACCTCCTCTGTATTCAGGTTGAAAGCTTTCGAGGAGTTAGGCCATGACCTGAGGTTTTCTCAGGGAATAAATAATGAGGGGAGTAATGCAAAAAACGAAGGGCTGGCGGAAAACGGAGCTAGGTGTTATGTACTGTATCCCTCCTACAGTACCCAGATCATGTGACAGGAAGCCCTGTCACTTACCCAGTCCGGTGACATTGACTGGATCATCCCAAACTGGTTCTGGGCCTCACACACATACGCCGTCTCATCCTCCACCCACAGATCTGACAGCGAGATCGCAGGAGGTGAGACAGGGATTGGTGTGTGTGTATATGTGTGTGTTCATGCATGTGTGTATGAACCAAAACCTTACTGCATAGTTGCAGGTATCCTCCCTTGTTCTGTGTGATGGTGCTACGTAAAGTGAAGAGGGATACGCTGTCCTCCCTCCTCCAGGTGATCTGGAGTTAGGGGTACCCCTGCGCGTGGCACGGCAGGGTCACGTTAGAGCCGATGTCTGCCGCCACGACAGACGGTTCTCTGGTGAACTGGGCTGCAGCTGGAGGTGAAAAGGTCAGAGGTTAGGGGTTACAGAGGTCAACAACTCTTAGAGCTAAATCACTTATATGACCATGAAGAAGTCCTACATTCATCAAAACAGCCATGTACCCAGCAGGCAACATTTGACATGGGGCAATACAATGATGTGATTTTCTGGTGGTAAACTGGTTTTCCGGTTGTAAAGAGAGAAATGGGCAGCTGCATCCCAATATGGCGACCGGAGTATGGGTGAGTGGGTGTGTCAAAGGAAATTAGTGGATGTGTGGAAAGGGGTGGGTGCCTGGAAAGCACTGCTATATGTTCAATGGTTTTGATTGTGCAGTGTTTTTTTTCCTTCCGTTTCTTACCACGCAACTACCATACATTGAGCTACCATACCGCGAGAGTTTGGACATCTGTTTTGAAGCCAGAGGATGGGTCTGAGTTGTATTTCACTGTTAGATTTACACAAATAATTCTACATTTTCTCATGGTGGGTGTACTGTTGCTTCATGCGTTGTGTGCTGGTGCTTACTGTGACTGTCACCCTGATATTGGTTACTAGGTAGCTACAGTAGTGCAGGACAGTAGTGACTGGCAAGCAGGAGCGAAGGGCCCTGTGTCCTGGTGTTATTGCCATTCATGCCCTCCCCATAGAGTAAACTGTATATATGTATCAAGGTGACATCTCAAATAAAAATGTATTTGTCACATGCAACCTTACTGTGAAATGCTTACTTTGCAAGACCTTAACCAACAACGCAGCTAAGATAAATTTAAGTTAATAAAAGATTTACTAAATAAACTAAAGTAAAAAAATAAAAGAGTATCAATAAAATAACAGTAACGAGGCTATTTACAGGGACTATTGGTACATTTTCGTCAAGGTAATATGAACATGTAGATAACGGGTAACGTGACTATGCATATATAATAAACAGTGTGTAGCAGCAGCGTGAAAACAAATGGAGGGGGGTGTCAATGTAAATAGTCTGGGTAGCCATTTGAATAGCTGTTCATTAGTATTATGGCTTGGGGATAGAAGCTGTTCAGAAGACTTTTGGACCTAGACGTGGTGCTCCAGTACCGCTTGACGTGCAGTAGCAGAGAGAACAGTCTATGACTAGGGTGGCTGAGGCCTTCCTCTGACACCGCTTAGTATAGAGGTCCTGGATGACAGGAAGCTTGGCCTCAATGTACTGTGCCATACGCACTACTGTCTGTAGCGCCTTATGGTCCGAGGCTAAGCAGTTGCCATACGAGGTGGTGATGCAACCAGTCAGGAAGCTCTCGATAGTGCAGCTATAGAACTTATTGAGGATCTGAGGACCCCCAGTCAAGGCTGTGGGTAACTGGTGAAAGGAGTCAGGAGCAGAAGAGCTGAGATGCGTGGACAAGGTATTTAATTCAAGAAAACACCAGTATAAACACAATACTAAGGTGCTGGATAAATACCAGTACCACGAAATAAACGGGCGTAAATAACAAAACCCGGCAACAATATACCAGCCGTCAGATACAGCCTTACTAAAAATAAAAAAACACACAAACATGGGGAAAACCAGAGGGTTAAATAATGAACATGTAATGGGGGAATTGAAACCAGGTGTGTAAAAAAAACAAAGACAAAACAAATGGAAAATGAAAAGTGGATCGGTGATGATTAGAAGGCCGGTGACGTCGACCGCCGAATGCCACTCGAACAAGGAGAGGGACCGACTACGGCGGAAGTCGTGACAGTACCCCCCCCTTGGCGCACAGCTCCAGCAGTGCGCCCACACCAGCATCGGGTGCAGGGCGATCTGGATGGAGACAGTGGAAATCCGCAGCATCGAAGGGTCCAATACGTCCTCCACCGGCAACCAGCATCTCTCCTCCGGACTGTACCCCTCCCACTCCACAAGGTACTAAAGCCCCCTCGCCCGACGCCTCGAGTCCAGTATGGATCAGACTGCATATACGTCCAGAAGGGGCGGAGGAACCTCCCGCACCTCAGCCTCCTGGAGTGGACCAGCTACCACCGGCCTGAGGAGAGACACATGGAACGAGAAGTTAATGCGGTAACCTGGGGAAGCTGTAAACTGTAACAAATCTCGTTCACTCGCCTCAGGACTTTGAATGGCCCCAAAAACTGCAGACCCAGCTTCCGGCAGGGCAGGCGGAGGGGCATGTTTCGGGTCGAGAGCCAGACCCGATCCCCCGGTGCAAACACCGGGGACTCACTGCGGTGGAGGTCTGCGCTGGCTTTCTGACGCCTTACGGCCCGCAGAAGGTGCACATGAGCAGCGTCCCACGTCTCCTCCGAGGCCTAAACCAGTCGTCCACCGCAGGAGCCTCGATCTGGCTCTGATGCCATAGCGCCAGAACCGGTTGGCAACCCAGTACGCACTGGAAAGGGGAGAGGTTGGTAGTGGAGTGGCGGAGTGGAGCGAGTTCTGGCAATAAGACTGCAGAAACCTACCCACATCCTGGTCAACTCTCTCCACCTGCCCGTTACTCTCGGGGTGAAAACCTGAGGTAAGGCTGACCGAGACCCCCAGACGCTACATGAACGCCCTCCAGACCCTTGACGTGAACTCAAATCAAATCAATCAAATCCAATTTTATTTGTCACATACACATGGTTATCAGATGTTAATGCGAGTGTAGCGAAATGCTTGTGCTTCTAGTTCCGACAATGCAGTAATAAATAACAAGTAATCTAACTAACAATTCCAAAACTACTGTCTTATACACAGTGTAAGGGGATAAAGAACATGTACATAAGGATATATGAATGAGTGATGGTACAGGGCAGCATACAGTAGATGGTATCGAGTACAGTATATACATATGAGATGAGTATGTAGACAAAGTAAACAAAGTGGCATAGTTAAAGTGGCTAGTGATACATGTATTACATAAGGATGCAGTCAATGATATAGAGTACAGTATATACGTGTGCATATGAGATGAATAATGTAGGGTAAGTAACATTATATAAGGTAGCATTGTTTAAAGTGGCTAGTGATATATTTACATCATTTCCCATCAATCCCCATTATTAAAGTGGCTGGAGTTGGGTCAGTGTCAATGACAGTGTGTTGGCAGCAACCACTCAATGTTAGTGGTGGCTGTTTAACAGTCTGATGGCCTTGAGATAGAAGCTGTTTTTCAGTCTCTCGGTCCCAGCTTTGATGCACCTGTACTGGGAGTACAGGAGAGGGCTCAGAACGCACCCTTGTGGGGCCCCCGTGTTGAGGATCAGCGGGGAGGAGATGTTGTTGCCTACCCTCACCACCTGGGGGCGGCCCGTCAGGAAGTCCAGTACCCAGTTGCACAGGGCGGGGTCGAGACCCAGGGTCTCGAGCTTGATGACGAGCTTGGAGGGTACTATGGGGTTGAATGCCGAGCTGTAGTCGATGAACAGCATTCTCACATAGGTATTCCTCTTGTCGACATGGGTTAGGGCAGTGTGCAGTGTGGTTGAGATTGCATCGTCTGTGGACCTATTTGGGCGGTAAGCAAATTGGAGTGGGTCTAGGGTGTCAGGTAGGGTGGAGGTGATATGGTCCTTGACTAGTCTCTCAAAGCACTTCATGATGACGGAAGTGAGTGCTACGGGGCGGTAGTCATTTAGCTCAGTTACCTTAGCTTTCTTGGGAACAGGAACAATGGTGGCCCTCTTGAAGCATGTGGGAACAGCAGACTGGTATAGGGATTGATTGAATATGTCCATAAACACACCGGCCAGCTGGTCTGCGCATGCTCTGAGGGCGCGGCTGGGGATGCCGTCTGGGCCTGCAGCCTTGCGAGGGTTAACACGTTTAAATGTCTTACTCACCTCGGCTGCAGTGAAGGAGAGACCGCATGTTTTCGTTGCAGGCCGTGTCAGTGGCACTGTATTGTCCTCAAAGTGGGCAAAAAAGTTATTTAGTCTGCCTGGGAGCAAGACATCCTGGTCCGTGACTGGGCTGGGTTTCTTCTTGTAGTCCATGATTGACTGTAGACCCTGCCACATGCCTCTTGTGTCGGAGCCGTTGAATTGAGATTCTACTTTGTCTCTGTACTGACGCTTAGCTTGTTTGATAGCCTTGCGGAGGGAATAGCTGCACTGTTTGTATTCGGTCATGTTACCAGACACCTTGCCCTGATTAAAAGCAGTGGTTCGCGCTTTCAGTTTCACGCGAATGCTGCCATCAATCCACGGTTTCTGGTTAGGGAATGTTTTTATCGTTGCTATGGGAACGACATCTTCAACGCACGTTCTAATGAACTCGCACACCGAATCAGCGTATTCGTCAATATTGTTATCTGACGCAATACGAAACATGTCCCAGTCCACGTGATGGAAGCAGTCTTGGAGTGTGGAGTCAGCTTGGTCAGACCAGCGTTGGACAGACCTCAGCGTGGGAGCCTCTTGTTTAAGTTTCTGTCTGTAGGCAGGGATCAACAAAATGGAGTCGTGGTCAGCTTTTCCGAAAGGGGGGCGGGGCGGGGCAGGGCCTTATATGCGTCGCGGAAGTTAGAGTAACAATGATCCAAGGTTTTACCACCCCTGGTTGCGCAATCGATATGCTGATAAAATTTAGGGAGTCTTGTTTTCAGATTAGCTTTGTTAAAATCCCCAGCTACAATGAATGGAGCCTCCGGATAAATGGTTTCCAGTTTGCAAAGAGCTAAATAAAGTTCGTTCAGAGCCATCGATGTGTCTGCTTGGGGGGGGATATATACGGCTGTGATTATAATCGAAGAGAATTCTCTTGGTAGATAATGCGGTCTACATTTGATTGTGAGGAATTCTAAATCAGGTGAACAGAAGGATTTGAGTTCCTGTATGTTTCTTTCATCACACCATGTCTCGTTAGTCATGAGGCATACGCCCCCGTCACTCTACTTACCAGAAAGATGTTTGTTTCTGTTGGCGCGATGCGTGGAGAAACCCGTTGGCTGCACCGCCCCGGGTAGCGTCTCTCCAGTGAGTCATGTTTCTGTGAAGCAGAGAACATTACAGTCTCTGATGTCCCTCTGGAATGCTACCCTTGCTCGGATTTCATCAACCTTGTTGTCAAGAGACTGGACATTGGCAAGAAGAATGCTAGGGAGTGGTGCGCGATGTGCCCATCTCCGGAGTCTGACCAGAACACCGCCGCGTTTCCCTCTTTTTCGGAGTCGTTTTTTGGGGTCGCTGCATGCGATCCATTCCGTTGTCCTGTTTGTAAGGCAGAACACAGGATCCGCGTCGCGGAAAACATATTCTTGGTTGTACTGATGGTGAGTTGACGCTGATCTTATATTCAGTAGTTCTTCTCGACTGTATGTAATGAAACCTAAGATGACCTGGGGTACTAATGTAAGAAATAACACGTAAAAAAACAAAAACTGCATAGTTTCCTAGGAACGCGAAGCGAGGCGGCCATCTCTGACCGTGCCGGAAGTACATTTGGGGACCTGGGGACCTCGATCAGATACTATGTCCTCAGGTACCCGTAGTGCCAGAAGACGTGTGTGAACAGGGCCTGTAGGGCCATAGGGAGACCGGGCAAAGGGGGGAGATGGCAGGACTTAGAAAACCGATCCACAACAACCAGGATCGTGGTGTTACCCTGTGAGGGAAGCAGTTCCGTCAGGAAGTCCACTGACAGGTGCACCCACGGCCGTTGTGGAATGGGTAAAGGTTGTAACTTCCCTCTGGGCAGGTGCCTAGGGGCCTTAGCCAAGTTGGACCACCAGTACTTCCCACTAAGACAGCGCACTGTCCGACTGATGCCCGGATGACCAGAGGAGGGTGGCGTGTGGGCCCAATAGATCAAACGGTCGCAGACAGCAAACGGAACGTACAGACGCCCAGCTGGACACTGGGGGGGGAGTGGGCTCTGTAAGTAATGCCTGCTCGATGTCCGCGTCCAGCTCCCACACTACCGGTGCCACCAGGCAAGAGGCCGGGAGTATGGGAGTGGGATCCATGGAACGCTCCTCTGTGTCATACATCCGGGACAGTGCATCTGCCTTCGCGTTCTGGGAACATCTCCACCCCTGAAGTGGAAATGCAGTACCCTAGGAAGGAGACGGACTGTTTAAAGAACAGGCATTTCTCAGCCTTGACGTACCTGTCATGCTCCAACAGTCGACCAAGCACCCTCCGCACCAGGGACACATGCTCCGTGCATGTAGCGGAGTATATCAGATTGTCGTCGGTATACACCACTACACCCTTCCCGTGCAGGAAAATATTGTCTACAAAGGCCTGGAAGACTGATGGAGCATTCAGCAACCCGTACAGCATGACAATAGCATGACGGTTCATTTGAACATCTTGGCCATGTTCTGTTATAATCTCCACCCGGCACAGCCAGAAGAGGACTGGCCACCCCTCATATGCTCTCTCTAATTCTCTCTTTCTTTCTCTCTCTCGGAGGACCTGAGCCCTAGGACCGTGCCCCAGGACTACCTGACATGATGACTCCTTGCTGTCCCCAGTCCACCTGACCGTGCTGCTGCTCCAGTTTCAACTGTTCTGCCTTATTATTATTCGACTATGCTGGTCATTTATGAACATTTGAACATCTTGGCCATGTTCTGTTATAATCTCCACCTGGCACAGCCAGAAGAGGACTGGCCACCCCACATAGCCTGGTTCCTCTCTAGGTTTCTTCCTAGGTTTTGGCCTTTCTAGGGAGTTTTTCCTAGCCACCGTCCTTCTACACCTGCATTGCTTGCTGTTTGGGGTTTTAGGCTGGGTTTCTCTACAGCACTTTGAGATATCAGCTGATGTACGAAGGGCTATATAAATACATTTGATTTGATTTGATTTGGCCACCGGCTACGAAACCTAAACCTATAGGGGAGGGTCTGGGTGGGCATTTCTCCGCAGTGGCGGCTCTGGTGAGGGACGTAAAGACCCCGCTCCATATCTGGCTTGGCCCACTTAGGTGGCGCCTCTTGAGCGGGGACCCTCACCGCCGACCCCGGGCTGGGGACCGACATAGTGGGCCCCGGACTGAAGGGCGCCTCTGAAAGCTCCGGACCGAAGAGCGCCTCTGGACGCTCCCGACCGAAGGGCGCCTCTGGACGCTCCCGACCGAAGGGCGCCTCTGGACGCTCCCGACCGAAGGGCGCCTCTGGACGCTCCCGACCGAAGGGCGCCTCTGGACGCTCATGGACGAAGGGCGCCTCTGGACGCTCCCGACCGAAGGGTGCCTCTGGACGCTGCCGACCTAAGGGCGCCTCTGGACGCTCCCGACCGAAGGGCGCCTCTGTACGCTTCCGACCGAAGGGCGCATCTGGACGCTCCTGACCGAAGGGCACCTGTGGAGGGTCCGGACCGGAGGGCGACACTGGAGGGAGGAGACGCAGAGACAGCCTGGTGCGTGGGGCTGCCACAGGGCCCACCAGGCTGGGGAGACACACAGGAGACCTGGCTCTAGGAGCAGGCACAGGACTCACCAGGCTGGGGAGACATACAGGAGGCCTCCTCCTTGGCCGAGGCACTGGATACACTGGGCCGTGGAGGCGCACTGGCAGTCTCGAGGGCAGAGCTCGCACCACCCGTTCTGGCTGGATGCCCACTTCCACCCGGCAAATGCGGGATACTGGCACCGAGCACACCGGCCTGTGAATGCTCAGCCGAGACACAATGCGAGACACAGTGGACAACTACCCACACATACAGGTGGGAAAAAGGCTACCTAAGTATGGTTCCCAATCAGAGACCACGATAGGACAGCTTTCTCTGATTGAGAACCACACCCGACCAAACACACAGAAATACAAATCATAGAAAAAGGGATATAGAATGCCCACCCAAATCACACCCTGACCAAACCAAAATAGAGACATATAAAGCAGGGCGTGAAACCCTGACTCTGAATGCAATGAATGCAAGAGAAGTGACACAATTGAATTGCCTGCTAACTGCATTCGCGTAACAGGCAGGCTCCTCGTGAGGCAGGTGGTCGTAAAATTGCAAGATTGAATCCCTGAGCTGACAAGGTAAAAATCTGTCGTTCTGGCCCTGAACAAGGCAGTTGACCCACTGTTCCTAGACCGTCATTGAAAATAAGAATGTTTTCTGAACTGACTTGCCTAGTTAAATAAAGATTAAATAAAGGAGTGTAATAAAAATAAAAAATAAAAAAACTTTTTTTTAAATCGGCAAAATCGGCGTCCACAAATACCGATTTCCGATTGTTATGAAAACTTGAAATCGGCCCTAAATAATTGGCCATTCCGATTAATCAGTCGACCTCTAGTTCAGATATTGCTAACTCAAAGCTATTAGCCATCATCTGTCTTCAGTCATCATCTGTGAAATAACTTTGTATAGTACTGCCTCCGTCCACCATGAGTACAGAGGATTCATTGCCCCATTTGACTTCCACTCTGCCTGCATGTGTTGGTGGCTGTTTTCCTCTCTCTCTCTTTCTGTGGGACACAGTGACGGCCATGTCTTACACTTTTATTAGGCCCTCACACAAGTCAGTGTCACTCTAACTGAAGACCCTCCTCCTAATACCCCCGACTGGAAGCCCAACGCTTCTCACAGCCAATCAGGTCCAGACCAAATTGGAAGCAGACCTGCCCCCCCGACCATACGCACAGAAACTCACTCGTACACACATGCGCACACACACTCTCTAACTAACCCTCAGTGCTCTAGGTTCTGTTTAGTCCTCCTGTCAGAGGTGTTCTGTAGCTCAGTTGGTAGAGCATGGCGCTTGTAACGCCAGGGTAGTGGGTTCGATCCCCGGGACCACCCATACGTAGAATGTATGCACACATGACTGTAAGTCGCTTTGGATAAAAGCGTCTGCTAAATGGCATATATTATTTATTTTATATAGAGGTTTGAGTGGCACAGGATGTGTGGCTGCTGTTTGTCATGTCACTCACTTTGTATTACATGATTGCATGTGTTATTACCCTCTTACTGTGCAGAGAATTGCTCCCCCGCAAGACAGACAAAAAGAGGAGTGTGTGTGTGATACCTACCTTACGGAGCAGTTGAGGAGTTCTGTAGTTCTAATAGAGATTGATGTTTTTTATGTACAGTATATCTTTGGTCGAAGGCTACTCACACAGAGGTAATTATAGTACACATATGTATTTGAGAGAACGAGAGCGAGAGAGAGAGTGTGTGTGTTATGTAAATAAGGTAATTACACACTGTGCTGGTTCACTCAGTGGTGTTGATTAAGTGAATGAGTTTTTATAGCTGACCGTCAGCATCTCTCATTGCTGCCAGATTTTAATTTGAGTCAGTATAAATACTAGTGTGGGTACCACCAATGTGTGTGTTTAAATCATTCTCCTGGATTCGTCTGTAACCAGCAATGGACCTGTCCAAGGGGCGATCTCCAGGTAGCTACGCTACAATTAGAGACACAAGAGAACAGCTCAAGATGAAATGAGGAAGTCGTCTCCTGTAGATTTATATTGGCAAACACTCCAGACGCAAAAGCATCGAGAGGGAAAAAATAAATACATGTTTTTTTAAATTACTCTTCCTGTTTGTGTAAACAAATCAGTGCCGCAGCCACCACATCTCATTAAACCACAACTCATTAAACCCGTCCCCCAAAAAGACAGAATCATCTTCTTGAATGCCTTTTTTTCTGTGTGTAACACCACACAACCCAGTGTGACCACTGGCCACAGAGCTCATCATGGTTGGACCGAAGGTTAGAATGAGAGATTCTTGTGGTCACTGATTGGTCGTAGTGCTTGTTTGTGGAGCTCTGCCATTAGTTCCTTTAATAGAGAGGATGGACAGAGATTCACCTTGAGGAATGAAACAAAAAAACAAATGTTCTAGGATGCTGCATCCACAGCTAATGTATATCAATTCTCTCAGCAGTGCTAAGGGGGGGGGTTGAGGGTTTGGAGGCTTGATATGATTTACCAAGACTATTTTAGTCAGTGTGAAGGTTTTGGACTTGTCTTTAACACAGGGAGGAGGAAGAGAGTTTTCCCGGCTTTTGTTACATGTCACCGATTCCCCCGGTAGTGCTGCTCTTTCCGTGCACCAGTTCCGGAGGTCTAAGTCACCAGCCTCTAGGCGTCACTGAACTGTCTCATTACGCACACCTGGTTCCAATTCCCCTGATTAGTAATTGTATATATGTGTCCTCTGTTCACCATTGTCTTGTCGGTTATTGTTCCCATGTCCGTTGGTCTCGTGAGTACCTGTGCTTTGTTATTTCGTCTTTCGTGCTGCGTGTGTTGTGTACTCGTTATTACGGGTCTTGTCCTGTGTATTGTTGTGCACTTGTTATTACGGGTCTTGTTCCATGTATTGTTAATACGGGTTTCATCCTGTGTATTTATTAGAGGTTTAACTTCGCTCAATTGTTTGGGTTACATCCCTGTGTTTTTGTATTCGTGTTTGTTTTGGGCTTCGTCGCCGTGCCTTTTCATGGCATGTTGTATTTTGGGTGGAAAATAAAAAACCCTATTATGTATTCCTGCACCTGTCTCCAATAATTTATACAACGTGACAGAATAACCGACCAAAACTGGAGACAGCAGGAATTGCCCGTCCAACGCCGCCACAACTAGTCCATCCAACGCAACTTCCGCAGCTGCAACTGGCCGGTCCGACCCCGCAGCAACTTCAGCAGCTGCAACTGGCCCGTCCAACCCCGCAGCAACTTCCGCAGCTGCAACTGGCCGGTCCGACCCCGCAGCAACTTCAGCAGCTGAAACTGGCCGGTCCGACCCCGCAGCAACTTCAGCAGCTGCAACTGGCCGGTCCGACCCCGCAGCAACTTCAGCAGCTGCAACTGGCCGGTCCGACCCCGCAGCAACTTCAGCAGCTGCAACTGGCCGGTCCGACCCCGCTGCAACTTCAGCAGCTGCAACTGGCCGGTCCGACCCCGCAGCAACTTCAGCAGCTGCAACTGGCCCGTCCGACCCCGCAGCAACTTCAGCAGCTGCAACTGGCCCGTCCGACGCTGCTACAATTGGTAGATACGATTTATTTATTTTTTTCAAACATGTTTTTTTATTTTTTCACTTCACCAATTTGGACTATTTTGTGTATGTCCATTACATTAAATCCAAATAAAAATCCATTTAAATTACAGGTTGTAATGGAACAAAATAGGAAAAACTCCAAGGGGATGAATACGTTTGCAAGGCACTGTATTATTTTACAAACCCAATAATGTTGTGGGTCCATCAGACATGCAAACATTGGGTGAATAACAAACATGAACACCACACAAGGGTTAAGCTGATTTGGTGTTTTTACAGTCTTGTATGTCCAACAATGAAAGTTCCAGTCATATGAAATACAATTGAGAGCCTAAATTATTTATTTCATTTGACTGATCTCCTTGTGTGAACTGTAACTCAGTAAAATCGTTGAAATTGTTGCGTGTTGCGTTTTGTATTTTTGTTCAATATAAATTAAAAGTGGTGTGGTGCTGCAACACCTGATTGACAGGTTGTGGCAAAAGCTCCTCGCCACAGGATTTACTGCAGCCCTGCAGCCCATTATCCCAAGTATTATTTCAATAAAACCAATAAACCAATAAAACACACACACTGAAGACCCACCACACAGAGAGGTGGTGTTAACGAGGGACAACCCCCATTTTGGTTGTGGGTGATTCATTTCTGTTTAGTGTCTGTTCTCCTGGCAGAACTGTTTAGTTTTCTCTTCGTTGTTATTTTGTGTAGTGTTCAGTTTTCCAATTAAATGATGACGAACACTTACCACGCTGCATATTGGTCCGATCCTTCTTACTCTTCCTCAGATGACGAGGGATATCGTTACACAGTGTAATATATTTGGGAGCTCTGGCCTTCAATTCAAAAAGGCCAGCTAACCCTCCTCTCTCTGTTGCTCTGGTCCGTTTTTAAATGTGCACAAGATGTCATGACTCTGGGGGAAATGTGAAGACTGGGGCTAGCCAGCCCATAGAGAGCAATAGTAATGGTGTATTTGTGTAGGCACCAACTCTGCCATAGTTCGTTGGACAAAGCCTAAGGGAAAATTAATGGAGTTTTTCATGGTTTTCAGACAAACACAGAAAATAAGGTCTGTGGTAAACACAGGCTTATAGAAGATCTTATTTGTTTTGTTTTATGATATAATCTTCATCAACTACCCTATTCTATCCCCATCAATTTTGCCATTAGGAATGGCTGAACGAGCCAGAGGTAACTAATTTGTTTTTTTAAGACTTGCCCAATCCCCCTAGGGCAGTGGTTCCCAAACTTTTTATAATCCCGTACCACTTCAAACATTAAAATCTCCAGCTGTGTACCCCCTCTAGCACCAGGGTCAGCGCGATATCAAATGTTGTTTTTTGCCATCATTGTAGGCCTGGTACACACACAAATACGCGTTACCACTCCACTAGGTCGCCCTGTCATGGCTTTAGCGCCATCAGTACAGATACCAACACATCTTGACCACCAAAGTCCATTTGATGTCACAAAGCTGTCCAGTACTTTACAAATATCCTCTCATGTTGTCCTGGTTTCAAGGGGTTTGCAGAAGAGGATGTCTTCCTTAATTGACCCCCCCATAAACAGAGCTGTGCCAGCCCTGCCACATATGTTTACTCATCCAGCTGTAACACATAATTCACTGGCTTGTATTCGAAGCAGTAATTTTTTCAAAACAACTCCTGCCATGTCACTGACGCATCGTGAAACAGTGTTGTTTGATGAAGACATTGTAGTTATTGGCCTTTCCCCCCAGCATTGTCACAGCCATATCCGTGGCAGCAGGAAGAATGAAGTCCTCACCATATAACACACTTATAGCCCCTTCTTATTAATGGTACCTGTTGCTTTTATACATGTCTTACTACTCGAAAGTAGTCTTTATTCTCGCTCCAAAAAAATCCCCATGGCTTATTTGTCAAATTGTCATGTTCCGTTTCTAAATGTCTGCGCAAGAGGGAAGGTTTCCTGTGAAATAGTAACAGGTAATGTGATTGGATGTTAATTATTTATTATTATTATTTGACTTGGCTGCCTGTATTTGACATTGGTGTTATTTCCCTGAACACTAGATGGTTTAATTAGATTTTTGGCAGTGAAACAAGGCTACTCAGGAAAGAAAAAAACCTTCTAAGAACATGAACCACAGTGCCATTTTACCTCAAACAGCTGCAGAGATAATGTTGAGATTCAGATGATGAAACAGAGGGCATGTTTTTTCATGTACCCATCATAAGTAATTCCTGTTTAGGCCTATAATACATATTAAGCTACTGATTGCAGAAACACCCTGCATGTCTTACCCGGGTCATGGAAGGGGACTAAGTGCATAGTTATAGAGGAGTCTCTTAGTTTTACTCTGCAACATCTCCAGAATCTTGGATGGCCCCTCTATAACCTGCACGAGATCATCAGACACGGAGCCGGTGACATCAAAGTCAAACGCCAGGGTGGACGCTCCCACTGGGATCTCCTCTTTTGTCCCCTCGTATCCTGGCCGGAGGACACAGCAACCAGGAGAATGACATGCAAACAATGGCACAAGCCTGATGCCCATTTTCAGACAGAACGGTTTACAAAGCGTCTAAATAGTTTCTGTCTCCGCTCAGAATCTCTGGATGAATTGAGGTATAAGGAGACACATTGGCTCTCTAAAGACACTAACAATAGTGATATAATGTCAATCATTTCTTCCTTCTAAAGAGCAGAAAAGCAGTTGAAAACTTTGAGAAAAATGACAAAATCCCTCTCTGACTGTCAAATATGCTCTTGCGCCCTTCAATGTTCTGATTAAGTGCACGTGACCTCCTCTGCTCTTGTGGACCTTCTGAGCTTCTCACACTTCCTCTGTGGTCCCGAAGGAACTCAGCTGCCGTGTCGGGAGCTCTTGTTCAAACTCTGCAAGTCCACTTCTCCAAGCTTCTCAGGAGAAGAAAAGGATAAGGGCACATTGACTCCTTACAGAATATCTGCGTTCTGATTGGACCGGCGGGTTTTGGGAGTACTGGCTGGGAGCCCGTGCATGAAGACATAGGATAGCCTATACTTGGAAAAGCACATTTGTACATGGTAAAAGTACTGTGGCCATAGTGAATGAAAAGGAGTTGACACTACAATAGCATACAAGCAAGCCTACAAGCAGCTTATGAGTAGTAAGGCTGTCTTACCCTATCATAACCAAAACTAAGAAAGTCTAATCAATATATTACAAGGTTTTTGTTGTCATTACATTCTTTGTAAAGTAATAATGTGGGCTATAGCTTAAAAATGTGTGAAAAACAATCATGTCAACTTCATTTAGGCTACCGTGTGAATCCTTGGGAGAATCTCAATTGCAGACTCCTCGCCTCCTGTTCAATAGCCATTGGATGAGAAACCCAGAGGTCCCTCCCCTCTGACTTTCTTCTCCAATGGGTTTGCTAAGGATGCAAGGAGAGAGGACGTAAGGAGTATGCAATTGAGATTCTCCCCTTGCAGCCATAGCTTTCTAAATATCCCAAGACACTTCCCGAGGTTAGCAAACAAAGCGGTGGGGTCAGACTGTAGAAATTACAGTTGGTGCCTTAAATATTTCTCATTCAGACCAATGAAGTGAAATACCAAGCCTGTTTTCTTTTTAGACTACTGGCTCCACCTAGAGCTGAGCACAGGAAATACTTACCAATTTGGACTCATGTGGGTCCGATTTATGTAGCCTACCAGGCCAGCCCAGGGTTATCACAACAGAGCTCTTGGAGGTGCCCCCTCTTCTTCAGACAAGATGTCCAGCACAGAGTCAAGTCTGCTGTCTGTCCAGGAAGTGTGAGAGAGTAGACAGTGTGTGGGACAGGTGTTATGTTGGGACAGACTGGGCCAGGGCGGTACGTTGTGCACATTGTAAGACATGGATACGAGCCCCTGGGATTTACTAGGGCAGCGGAGTTGCAAGGGAGGGAGGAGGAGAGACTGAGGGGGGGGGGGGGTCCGGTCAGTTGTACAACTGAATGCATGTAACTGAACTGTGTCTCCCGCATTTAACCCATCCCCTCTGAATCAGAGAGGTGCAGGGGGCTGCCTTAATCGACATCCACGTCATCGGCCGCCCGGTGAATAGGAGGGGAAGAGAGATGTTAAAGACAGAGCAGAGGAGGGAGATGGACAACTTGGTAAGGCCAATTTCCCAGCACAGTGAGCTGCCACGGACGGATAGAATGTTTCATGCAAATTTGAAATGAGTCTTTTGCATGAAATTGTAAAGGAGACCCACACTTGTACAGGCCTACAGTCTTTAGGATACGTATTGTGCACAGGTATATACATAGCTTCATCACATGAAGTACTACTTGCTTTTCAACTGAAAATAAAATAGATAGTCTGTATTCTGCATTATAAAACTGAAACAAATGTAATGAGTAACTGTCTTCGAACACCTGCTCAATACGGCCTCAATCTATAGCCACACATTCCAGGGATAATTTCTGCTCTTCTACTAATCCAGGTTCTCGGAACCCAAAGGCCTAAACACTCCTATTTCCTGTTTCTTTGGCCTATAATCCTGGACTAAATGAAATCTTGACATGGGGCTAAACGTGATATTACAAAGCAGTCAGTCCGAGTCAACCGAAGGCTTAAAGGTAGTTGCACACATAATGACCCTGCTCCCTCTGACTGAGGACTGAGGATTCAGCAGTATATTCCTTTTGACAACAGGAATAGTACTACGAGTTCATCTTTGGTGGTTCTACATTTGTTTTCCCCTGCCACCCCATGGCAAAACGTCAAGGTGCTGTCGAGATGTGCAGTATTGCTACTGGCAACTATTTATGATAACAGAAAATGTTTTATTTACATTCAACACACATTAACCAATAAAATATATATTTTTTAAAGGATTTAGTTTGGGGGGTGGGCAGTGGAGAAGGGGATAAGCCCGACCACACACACCACTAAGTGGACCCAGTAATTAATGTATCTACTGTGCTGCTAGATAGCCTACCTACAGTATAGAGGTAGAAGTGATCTTCCCACCCACGCACTCGTTTTCACACTGCTCTCACCCATTCTGAGAAAGAGTCAAATACAAATCATAACCTTTTCACAAACATATATACTGTAGGCTTGCAGGACATGTATTGACTGACCATCATGGCCATGGGTCAATGTCTTATCATTTAGCAGGAGACCAGAGTTATGGACACCTGGGGGAGCCAGTTCACCATATGTTCTGCTCACTGCACCGTTCAGAAGTACAGCAAGGTGGCTGATACATTTTGAATGGAGAAAATCTGGAGACATGCAGGTCATCGTAAATCAGACCTCCAAACATGTGGTGAGGGACTGGATGGAGCAAAGCAAGAAAGATAGGGATAATTAGGGGTAATTAGTCAATTGTGGACAGGGTTGAAGATGTTGCATGGAAATATTCAAATAGGAGCTCCAACCATTCTAACCAAGACAGACATATTCAAATTTTCTGAGAGCTGCTGCCTGCGAATTATTATTATGCTGATAAACAAAGTGGAGTAAAATGCACCCTGGCAAATCTGCAGTGTACGCGGCAGGACATAACACCTGATATAATATATAAGAGAGCACTGATACACCTGATATAATATATAAGAGGGGGTAAGAGAGCACTTTCATCCCTATCTTTTCTTTGTATAGGTGTTGACATCACATTGACACATTTGATAGACTGTTTATTCTGAAGTGTCTGACTTTTGCCTCATCCAGTCATCCATGTTCAAGGTACTAAGAGTATTCAGACCCCTTCCTTTATCCACATTTTGTTACGTTACAGCCTTTTTTTTATACCTTGAAAAATAAATAACCTTTTTACGTAACTATTCAGACCCTTTGCTATGAGACTCGAGACTCTAAGACCATGAGAAACAAGATGATCTGTTCTGATGAAACCATGGTGGTGGCAGCATCATGCGGTGGAGATGTTTTTCAGCGGCAGGGACTAGGAGACTAGTCAGGATCGGGGCAAAGATGAACGGAGCAAAGTGCAGAGAGATCCTTGATGAAAACCTGCTGCAGAGCACTTAGGACCTCAGACTGGGGGCGAAGATTCACATCCCAACAGGACAACGACCCTAAGCACACAGCTAAGACAAGGCAGGAGTGGATGAATGTTTCTGAATGTCCACGAGTGACCCAGCAAGAGCCCAGACTTGAACCCGATCAAACATCTCTGGAGAGACCTGAAAATAGCTGCGCAGCAAAGCTCCCTATCCAACCTGACAGAGCTTGAGAGGATCTGCAGAGAAGAATGGGAGAAACTCCCCAAATACAGGTGTGCCATGCTTATAGTGTCATACTCAAGAAGACTCGAGGCTGTAATCGCTTCCAAAAAGTGCTTCAACAAAGTACTAAGGGTCTGAATACTTATGTATATATAATTTCAGTTTATTGTTTTTTTAAATTAGCAAACATTTCTAAAAACCTGTTTTTGCATTGTCATTATGTGGTATTGTGTGTAGGTTGATGAGGGGGGAAAAACTGTTTAATCAATTTTAAAATAAGGCTGTAACCTAACAGACTGTGGAGAAAGTCAAAGGGTCGGAATATTTTCCAAAGTCACTGTAAAATGTTCAACAATAACTCCCTGACATGAGGTGAGAGCAGGTGAACTTCAGTGCAATTCTTCTGAAGTATTGCTAGATAGTTGTCAAAACTAGGCAAGAGTAATGTCTCAGCCATCACTCAATCCTGCAATTTTAGTCCTAAACCATGACAAGTTATTAGCAATCTCACTAAAAGTTAAATTAGGTTAAAGTTATATTGTAGGATATCTTGGTTTATTTCAGTTTACTTTCAGTGCTCGTCTCAAATCAAATCAAATCAAATTGTATTTGTCACATACACACGGTTAGCAGATGTTAATGCGAGTGTAGCGAAATGCTTGTGCTTCTAGTTCCGACAATGCAGTAATAACCAACAAGTAATCTAACGAACAATTCCAAAACTACTGTCTTATACACAGTGTAAGGGGATAAAGAATATGTACATAAAGATATATGAATGAGTGATGGTACAGAGCAGCATAGGCAAGATACAGTAGATGGTATCGAGTACAGTATATACATATGATATGAGTATGTAAACAAAGTGGCATAGTTAAAGTGGCTAGTGATACATGTATTACATAAGGATGCAGTCGATGATATAGAGTACAGTATATACGTATGCATATGAGATGAATAATGTAGGGTAAGTAACATTATATAAGGTAGCATTGTTTAAAGTGGCTAGTGATATATTTACATCATTTCCCATCAATTCCCATTATTAAAGTGGCTGGAGTTGAGTTGGTGTCAGTGTGTTGGCAGCAGCCACTCAATGTTAGTGGTGGCTGTTTAACAGTCTGATGGCCTTGAGATAGAAGCTGTTTTTCAGTCTCTCGGTCCCAGCTTTGATGCACCTGTACTGACCTCGCCTTCTGGATGATAGCGGGGTGAACAGGCAGTGGCTCGGGTGGTTGTTGTCCTTGATGATCTTTATGGCCTTCCTGTAACATCGGGTGGTGTAGGTGTCCTGGAGGGCAGGTAGTTTGCCCCTGGTGATGCGTTGTTAAGACCCTCTGGAGAGCCTTACGGTTGAGGGCGGAGCAGTTTCCGTACCAGGCGGTGATACAGCCCGCCAGGATGCTCTCGATTGTGCATCTGTAGAAGTTTGTGAGTGCTTTTGGTGACAAGAAATTTCTTTCTTCAGCCTCCTGAGGTTGATGCTGTCTGTGTGAGTGGATCAATTCAGTTTGTCTGTGATGTGTATGCCGAGGAACTTAAAACTTGCTACCCTCTCCACTACTGTTCCATCGATCTGGATAGGGAGGTGTTCCCTCTGCTGTTTCCTGAAGTCCACAATCATCTCCTTAGTTTTGTTGACGTTGAGTGTGAGGTTATTTTCCTGACACCACACTCTGAGGGCCCTCACCTCCTCCCTGTAGGCCGTCTCGTCGTTGTTGGTAATCAAGCCTACCACTGTTGTGTCGTCCGCAAACTTGATGATTGAGTTGGAGGCGTGCGTGGCCACGCAGTCGTGGGTGAACAGGGAGTACAGGAGAGGGCTCAGAACGCACCCTTGTGGGGCCCCAGTGTTGAGGATCAGCGGGGAGGAGATGTTGTTGCCTACCCTCACCACCTGGGGGCTGCCCGTCAGGAAGTCCAGTACCCAGTTGCACAGGGCGGGGTCGAGACCCAGGGTCTCGAGCTTGATGACGAGCTTGGAGGGTACTATGGTGTTGAATGCCGAGCTGTAGTCGATGAACAGCATTCTCACATAGGTATTCCTCTTGTCCAGATGGGTTAGGGCAGTGTGCAGTGTGGTTGAGATTGCATAGTCTGTGGACCTATTTGGGAGGTAAGCAATTTGGAGTGGGTCTAGGGTGTCAGGTAGAGTGGAGGTGATATGGTCCTTGACTAGTCTCTCAAAGCACTTCATGATGACGGAAGTGAGTGCTACGGGGCGGTAGTCGTTTCGTCTTTGCCATTCTTCAAGTTGAGACCCTCACTCTAAGCCAGTGGTTCCCAAATTTGTCATAATCCCGTACTACTTCAAACATTCAACCTCCAGCTGCGTACACCGTCTAGCACTAGGGTCAGGGTGCTTGTTTTTTGCCATCATTTTAAGCCTGCCACAGACACACGATACATTTATTAAACATAAGAATGAGTGTGAGTTGTCGTCACAACCCAGCTCGTGGGAAGAGCTCTTAAATGACCAGGGCACAAATAATAATCATGCTCTTTATTTAACCATTACATATAAAACTTTATTTGTTCATAAAAAATGGTGAATAACTTAGCTACAGGTTAATGATAAGGGTGTGCTTGAAAGGATGCACATAACTCTGCAATGTTGGGTTGTATTGGGGAGAGTCTTAGTCTTAAATCATTTTCCACACACAGTCTGTGCCTGTATTTAGTTTACATGCTAATGAGGGCCGAGAATCCACTCTCACATAGGTACGTGGTTGCAAAGGTATGACATCAGTGTCTTAACAGCGCTATTTGCCAAGACAAGAAACTGAGCGCAGCCCTATACAGAAATCTGGCAGTGGCTTCTGATTAAATTCAATTTTCACAGAACCGCTTGTTGCGATTGCGATGAGGCTCTTTTGTTCAGATGTCGGTAAGTGGACTGGAGGCAAGACATGAAAGGGATTACGAATCCAGTTGTTTGTGTCGTCCGTTACGGGAAAGTACCTGCATAATTGCGCACCCAGCTCACTCAGGTGCTTCACTATATCACATTTGACATTGTCTGTAAGCTTGAGTTCATTTGTACACACAAAAAAAATAAAAAATAATGCAATGATGGAAAGACCTGTGTGTTGTCCTTGTTATTGCAGACAAAAAAGAGCTCCAACTTCTTAATCATAGCCTCAATTTTGTCCCGCACATTGAATCGTTGCGGAGAGGCCCTGTAAGCCTAGATTCACATCATTCAGGCAAGAAAAAAATGTCAGCCAGGTATGCCAGTCGTGTAAGAAACTCGTCATCATGCAAGCGGTCAGACAAGGGAAAATGATGGTCAGTAAAGAGAACTTTAAGCTCCTCTCTCAATTTAAAAAAATAAAATTGTCAGTACTTTGTCCCTTGATAACCGGCGCACTTCTGTCTGTTGTAAAAGTGTTACATGGTCGCTGCCCATATCATTGCGTACTGCAGGAAATACATGAGAGCTCAGGGGCCTTGCTTTAACCTGTTGAATCTAGGTGTTATGCAGGTGAATGAGGACCCAAAAGCGACTTGGCGAAAACAGAGTCTTTAATCCAGTTTAAGGAAATAGCAATACTCCTAGACAAATCGGAGCGGTAAATAAAGCATAAAAAACAATTCCACTCGTAATCACGAGAACTGACTGGAGACTCGATAATAAACTGCAGGTTGCCTCGGGAAGGCACTTGACCGTAGCAGACTCAGACACCTGCTCACCACGCAGCATCTGAGGGAAACACGACACGACAGGGCGATACAAAGACACAGCACGGTGAACAATATACAAGGATCCGACAGGGCAGAAACGGAAAACAAGGGGAGAAATAGGGACTCTAATCAGGGGAAAAGATAGGGAACAGGTGTGGGAAGACTAAATGATTGATTAGGGGAATAGGAACAGCTGGGAGCAGGAACGGAGCGATAGAGAGAAGAGAGAGAGGGAGGGAGAGAGAAAAAGGGGAACGAACCTAAAAAGACCAGCAGGGGGAAAACGAACAGAAGGAAAAGCAAAATGACAAGACAATATAAGACAAAACATGACAGTACCCCCCCACTCACCGAGCGCCTCCTGGCGCACTCGAGGAGGAATCCTGGCGGCAACGGAGGAAATCATCAATCAGTGAACGGTCCAGCACGTCCCGAGACGGAACCCAACTCCTCTCCTCAGGACCGTAACCCTCCCAATCCACTAAGTATTGGTGACCCCGTCCCCGAGAACGCATGTCCATGATCCTACGTACCTTGTAAATAGGTGCGCTCTCGACAAGGATGGGAGGGGGGGAGGGAAGACGAACGGGGGTGCGAAGAAAGGGCTTGACACAGGAGACATGGAAGACAGGATGGACGCGACGAAGATGTCGCGGAAGAAGCAGTCGCACAGCGACAGGATTGACGACCTGGGAGACACGGAACGGACCAATGAACCGCCGAGTCAACTTACGAGAAGCTGTTGTAAGAGGAAGGTTGCGAGTGGAAATCCACACTCTCTGGCCGCAACAATACCTAGGACTCTTAATCCTACGTTTATTGGCGGCTCTCACAGTCTGTGCCCTGTAACGGCAAAGTGCAGACCTCACCCTCCTCCAGGTGCGCTCACAACGTTGGACAAACGCTTGAGCGGAGGGAACACTGGACTCGGCAAGCTGGGATGAGAACAGAGGAGGCTGGTAACCCAGACTACTCTGAAACGGAGATAACCCGGTAGCAGACCAAGGAAGCGAGTTGTGAGCGTATTCTGCCCAGGGGAGCTGTTCTGCCCAAGACGCAGGGTTTCTGAAAGAAAGGCTGCGTAGTATGCGACCAATTGTCTGATTGGCCCTCTCTGCTTGACCGTTAGACTGGGGATGAAACCCGGAAGAGAGACTGACGGACGCACCAATCAAACGACAGAACTCCCTCCAAAACTGTGACGTGAATTGCGGACCTCTGTCTGAAACGGCGTCTAACGGGAGGCCATGAATTCTGAACACATTCTCGATGATGATTTGTGCCGTCTCCTTAGCGGAAGGAAGTTTAGCGAGAGGAATGAAATGTGCCGCCTTAGAGAACCTATCGACAACCGTAAGAATCACAGTCTTCCCCGCAGACAAAGGCAGACCGGTAATGAAGTCTAGGGCGATGTGAGACCATGGTCGAGAAGGAATGGGGAGCGGTCTGAGACGACCGGCAGGAGGAGAGTTACCTGACTTAGTCTGCGCGCAGTCCGAACAAGCAGCCACGAAACGGCACGTGTCACGCTCCTGAGTCGGCCACCAAAAGCGCTGGCGAATAGAAGCAAGAGTGCCTCGAACACCGGGATGACCAGCTAACTTGGCAGAGTGAGCCCACTGAAGAACAGCCAGACGAGTGGAAACAGGAACGAAAAGAAGGTTACTAGGACAAGCGCGCGGCGACGCAGTGTGCGTGAGTGCTTGCTTAACCTGTCTTTCAATTCCCCAGACTGTCAACCCAACAACACGCCCATAAGGAAGAATCCCCTCGGGATCAGTAGAAGCCACAGAAGAACTAAAAAGACGGGATAAGGCATCAGGCTTGGTGTTCTTGCTACCCGGACGGTAAGAAATCACAAACTCGAAACGAGCGAAAAATAACGCCCAACGAGCTTGACGAGCATTAAGTCGTTTGGCAGAACGGATGTACTCAAGGTTCTTATGGTCTGTCCAAACGACAAAAGGAACGGTCGCCCCCTCCAACCACTGTCGCCATTTGCCTAGGGCTAAGCGGATGGCGAGCAGTTCGCGGTTACCCACATCATAGTTGCGTTCAGATGGCGACAGGCGATGAGAAAAATAAGCGCAAGGATGAACCTTATCGTCAGACTGGAAGCGCTGGGATAGAATGGCTCCCACGCCTACCTCTGAAGCGCCAACCTCGACAATGAATTGTCTAGTGACGTCAGGAGTAACGAGGATAGGAGCGGACGTAAAACGTTCTTTTAGAAGATCAAAAGCTCCCTGGGCGGAACCGGACCACTTAAAACACGTCTTGACAGAAGTAAGAGCTGTGAGAGGAGCAGCAACTTGACCGAAATTACGAATGAAACGCCGATAGAAATTAGCGAAACCTAGAAAGCGCTGCAACTCGACACGTGACCTTGGAACGGGCCACTCACTGACAGCTTGGACCTTAGCGGAATCCATCTGAATGCCTTCAGCGGAAATAACGGAACCGAGAAAAGTAACGGAGGAGACATGAAAAGAGCACTTCTCAGCCTTCACGTAGAGACAATTCTCTAAAAGGCGCTGGAGAACATGTCGAACGTGCTGAACATGAATCTCGAGTGACGGTGAAAAAATCAGGATATCGTCAAGGTAGACAAAAACAAAGATGTTCAGCATGTCTCTCAGAACATCATTAACTAATGCCTGAAAAACAGCTGGCGCATTGGCGAGACCAAACGGCAGAACCCGGTACTCAAAATGCCCTAACGGAGTGTTAAACGCCGTTTTCCACTCGTCCCCCTCTCTGATGCGCACGAGATGGTAAGCGTTACGAAGGTCCAACTTAGTAAAGCACCTGGCTCCCTGCAGAATCTCGAAGGCTGATGACATAAGGGGAAGCGGATAACGATTCTTAACCGTTATGTCATTCAGCCCTCGATAATCCACGCAGGGGCGCAGAGTACCGTCCTTTTTCTTAACAAAAAAAACCCCGCCCCGGCCGGAGAGGAAGAAGGCACTATGGTACCGGCGTCAAGAGACACAGACAAATAATCCTCGAGAGCCTTACGTTCGGGAGCCGACAGAGAGTATAGTCTACCCCGAGGAGGAGTGGTCCCCGGAAGGAGATCAATACTACAATCATACGACCGGTGAGGAGGAAGGGAGTTGGCTCGGGACTGACTGAAGACCGTGCGCAGATCATGATATTCCTCCGGCACTCCTGTCAAATCGCCAGGTTCCTCCTGAGAAGTGGGGACAGAAGAAATGGGAGGGATGGCAGACATTAAACACTTCACATGACAAGAAACGTTCCAGGATAGGATAGAATTACTAGACCAATTAATAGAAGGATTATGACATACTAGCCAGGGATGACCCAAAACAACAGGTGTAAAAGGTGAACGAAAAATCAAAAAAGAAATAGTCTCACTGTGGTTACCAGATACTGTGAGGGTTAAAGGTAGTGTCTCAAATCTGATACTGGGAAGATGACTACCATCTAAGGCGAACATGGGCGTAGGCTTGTCTAACTGTCTGAAAGGAATGTCATGTTTCCGAGCCCATGCTTCGTCCATGAAACAACCCTCAGCCCCAGAGTCTATCAAGGCACTGCATGTAGCACCCGAACCGGTCCAGCGTACATGGACCGACATAGTAGTACAGGATCTAGATGGAGAGACCCGAGTAGTAGCGCTCACCAGTAGCCCTCCGCTTACTGATGAGCTCTGGCTTTTACTGGACATGAATTGACAAAATGTCCATCAAATCCGCAATAGAGGCACAGGCGGTTGGTGATCCTCCGTTCCCTCTCCTTAGTCGAGATGCGAATACCTCCCAGCTGCATGGGCTCAGTCTCTGAGCCAGAGGAGGGAGATGGTTGCGATGCGGAGCAGGGAAACACCGTTGACGCGAGCTCTCTTCCACGAGCTTGGTGACGAAGATCTACCCGTCGTTCTATGCGGATGGCGAGAGCAATCAAAGAGTCCACACTGGAAGGAACCTCCCGGGAGAGAATCTCATCTTTGACCACTGCGTGGAGTCCCTCCAGAAAACGAGCGAGCAGCGCCGGCTCGTTCCAGTCACTAGAGGCAGCAAGAGTGCGAAACTCTATAGAGTAATCCGTTATGGATCGATCACCTTGGCATAGGGAAGCCAGGGCCCTAGAAGCCTCCCTACCAAAAACTGAACGGTCAAAAACCCGAATCATCTCCTCTTTAAAGTTCTGGTAATTGTTTGAACAATCAGCCCTTGCCTCCCAGATAGCTGTGCCCCACTCTCGAGCCCGGCCAGTAAGGAGTGAAATGACGTAAGCAACCCGAGCTCTCTCTCTAGAGTATGTGTTGGGTTGGAGAGAGAACACAATATCACACTGGGTGAGAAAGGAGCGGCACTCCTTGGGCTGCCCGGAGTAGCAAGGTGGGTTATTAACCCTAGGTTCCGGAGGCTCGGCAGACCAGGAAGTAACAGGTGGCACGAGACGAAGACTCTGGAACTGTCCAGAGAGGTCGGAAACCTGAGCGGCCAGGTTCTCCATGGCATGACGAGCAGCAGACAATTCCTGCTCGTGTCTGCCGAGCATGGCTCCTTGGAACTCGACGGCAGTGTTACGAGCGTCTGTAGTCGCTGGGTCCATTCTTTGGTCGGATCCTTCTGTTATGCAGGTGAATGAGGACCCAAAAGCGACTTGGCGAAAACAGAGTCTTTAACCGGTTAAGACTCTAGGGGCAGTATTTCATTTTTGGATAAAAAGACGTGCCCGTTTTTAGCGCAATATTTTGTCACGAAAAGATGCTCGACTATGCTTGGAATTGATAGTTTTGGAAAGAAGACACTCTGACGTTTCCAGAACTGCAAAGATTTTTACTGTGAGTGCCTTAAAACATAACCTACAGGCAAAACCAAGATGTTTGAGCGACCAGGAAATCAACAGGATTTCTGATGGCACGTTTTCCATGATCGCCTTATATGGCTGTGAATGCGACAGGAATGAACGGACACTTCCTATCGTTTCCCCAAGGTGTCTGCAGCATTGTGACGTATTTGTAGGCATATCATTGGAAGATTGACCATAAGAGACTACATTTACCATAAGAGACTACATTTACCAGGGGTCCCGCACGGTGTCTGCGTGGAAATTGGTGCGCAAAAGTCACCTACCAGTATTTTTCCATCCGAATCTGAGAACAATGCAGGCTTCCAGGAATGGCATTTCAATGAAGAGATATATGACAAAACACCTTGAGGATGGATTCAAACAACGTTTTCCATGTTTCAGTCGATATTATGGAGTTAATTCGGAAAAAAGTTTGACGTGTAGGTGACTGAATTTTCGGTTAGTTTCGGTAGCCAAATGCATAGTAACAAAACGGAACGTTGTGTCCTACACAAGCATCTTTCAGGAAAAACTGGACATCTGCTACGTAACTGAGAGTCTCCTCATTGAAACATCTGAAGTTCTTCAAAGGTAAATTATTTTATTTGATCCCTTTGCTGGTTTTTGTGAATATGTTGCGTGCTAAATGCTAACGCTAAATGCTAAGCTAGCTATCACCACTCTTACACAAATTATTGATTTTCTCTGGTTCTAAAGCATATTTTGAAAATCTGAGACGACAGGATTGTTAAGAAAAGGATAAGCTTGAGGATAGGCATATTTATTTCATTTCATTTGTGATTTTTAGAAATCGCTAACGTTGCGTTATGGTAATGAGCTTGAGGCTATGATTACGCTACCGAATACGGTGTGGGTAGGACTAACAGGTTAATCCAGTTTAAGGAAATAGCAATACTCCTAGACAAATCGGAGCGGTAAATAAAGCATAAAAAACAATTCCACTCGTAATCACGAGAACTGACTGGAGACTCGATAATAAACTGCAGGTTGCCTCGGGAAGGCACTTGACCGTAGCAGACTCAGACACCTGCTCACCACGCAGCATCTGAGGGAAACACGACACGACAGGGCGATACAAAGACACAGCACGGTGAACAATATACAAGGATCCGACAGGGCAGAAACGGAAAACAAGGGGAGAAATAGGGACTCTAATCAGGGGAAAAGATAGGGAACAGGTGTGGGAAGACTAAATGATTGATTAGGGGAATAGGAACAGCTGGGAGCAGGAACGGAGCGATAGAGAGAAGAGAGAGAGGGAGGGAGAGAGAAAAAGGGGAATGAACCTAAAAAGACCAGCAGGGGGAAAACGAACAGAAGGAAAAGCAAAATGACAAGACAATATAAGACAAAACATGACACTAGGGGTCATTTTATTTTATTTTTAAATAACGTTCCAAAAGTAAACAGGCTATTTTTCAGGACCATAAACTAGAATATGCATATAATTGACTTAGGATAGCTTAGGAAATAAAACACTCTAAAGTTTCCAAAACTGTAAAGATATTGTCTGTGAGTATAACAGAACTGATATTGCAGGCAAAAGAATGAAAAAAATCCAATCATGAATGCAGCGGTTTCTAAATAAGAGTCCCTTCCTATGCTTCCCTATTGAGCAGTGAATGGGATATCAATGAGATTCCTTTTTCTATGGCTTCCTTAATGTGTCTATTATCACAAGACATAGTTTCAGGCTTTTATTTTGAAAAATTAGCCTGAGCGACAACATTGCGTCAGTGTCCACCTGATGGCTCTTAGTGTATTTCTCACGCAAAAGACAGAGGTAGCCATTTTTCCACCCGATCTTACTGAAAAAAGCTCTGTCCCGGTTGATATATTATCGAATAGATATTTGAAAAACACCCTGAGGATTTATTATTAACAACGTTTGCCATGTTTCTGTTGATATTATGAAGCTAATTCGGCGTTGTCGTGACCTCAGCCAAACATGAAGAACTAACGGAGCTATTTTTGGCTACAAAAATACTTTTTCTGGAAAAAAGGAACATTTGCTATCTAACTGGGAGTCTCGTGAGTGAAAACATCTGAAGCTCAAAGGTAAACGATTGAATTTGATTGCTTTTCTGATTTGTGACCAAGCTGCCTGCTGCTAGCTAGGCACAATGCTATGCTAGGCTATCGATAAACTTACACAAATGCTTGTCTTACTTTGGCTGTAAAGCATATTTTCAAAATCTGAGATGACAGGGTGATTAACAAAAGGCTAAGCTGTGTTTGAATATATTTCACTTGTGATTTCATGAATATGAATATTTTCTAGATTTTTTGTCCATTGCGTTATGCTACTTAGTGTCAGTTGATGTCAATTCTCCCGGATCCAGGATGGGTAGTTACAAGAGGTTTTAAACAAAGTTAACCATTTTCCATAATCTTTCTGACATCTTTCAAGCTGTCAGGCATTCCCTTGGCAGCAAGAGCCTCTCGGTGGATGCTGCAGTGTACCCAAGTGTCACACCTTGTTCTGTTTCACCTGTCCTTATGCTTGTCTCCACCCTCCTCCAAGTGTCGCCCATCTTCCCCATTATCCACTGGGTACTTATACCTGTGTTCTGTTTGTCTGTTGCCAGTTTGTCAAGTCAACCAGCGTTTTGTCTCAGCTCCTGCTTTTCCCCAGTCTCTTTTTCCTCGCTCTCCTGGTTTTGACCTTTGCCTGTCCTGACTCTGAGACCGTCTGCCTGACCACACTGCCTGCCGTCCTGTGCCTTTGCCCCTACTCTGGATTACCGACCTCTGCCAGACCTGACCCTGAGCCTGCCTGCCTTCCTGTGCCATTGCCACTACTCTGGATTATCGACCCCTGCCTACCTTGACCCATCATTTGCTCACCCCTGTTGCACGCGTGTTACCACTCCACTATGTCCCCCTATCATGGCTTTTGCACCATCAGTACAGATACCAACACATCTTGACCACCAAAGTCCATTTGATGTCACAAAGCTATCCAGGACTTTACAATATCCTCTCACTTTGTCCTGGTTTCAAGGGGTTTGCAGAAGAGGATGTCTTCCTTAATTGACCAGCCCCCCATAAATGGAGCTGTGCCAGGCCCGCCACATCTGTTGACTCATTCAGCTGTAACGCATATATCTCACTGGCTTGTATTGCGAAGCAGTAATTGTTTCAAAACATCTCCTGCCATGTCACTGAAGCGTCGTGAAACAGTGTTGTTTGATGAAGTCATTGTCTGTATAGTTTTTTTGGACTTTTCCCCCAGCATTGTCCTAGCCATATCCGTGGCAGCAGGAAGAATGAAGTCCTCCACAATAGTATGCGGCTTGCCTGTCCTAGCCACTCGGTAGCTCACCATATAAGACAGTTCTAGCCCCTTCTTATTAATGGCATCTGTTTCTTTCATGCATGTCTTACTACTCGAAAGTAGTCTTTATTCTCGCTCAAAAACTCCTTTGGCTTATTTTTCAAATTGTCGTGTTCCGTTTCTAAATGTCTGTGCAAGAGTGAAGGTTTCCCACGTGTCACGTTCTGACCTTAGTCCGCATTGGTCTGACATTTCTTACTCCTCATCTGAGGAGGACGAAGACAAGCGTTACAGAATCACCCACCACCAAAGGACCGAGCAGCGTGGTAACGGGCAGCAGCAGCAGCGATCTCCAGACTCCTGGACATGGGAGGAGATCTTGGATGGCAAGGTACCCAGGGTACAGCCGGGAGAATATCGCCTCCCCAAGGCAGAGCTGGAGGCAGCGAAAGCCGAGAGGCGGGGGTATGAGGAGGCAGCCACCAAAAATTTGTTGGGGGGAGCACACCGGGAGTGTGGCTAAGTCAGGTAGGAGACCTGCACCACCTCCCCATGCTTGCCATGGAGAGAGGTGGACCAGGCAGGCACCGTGTTATGCCGTGAGGCGCACAGTGTCCCCGGTGCGCACGCATAGCCCAGTGCGTTACTTAGCAGTGCCTCATATCGGCCGGGCTAGAGTGGGCATCAAGCCAGGTGCCATGAAGCCGGCTCAGCACATCTGGTCTCCAGTGCATCTCCTCGGGTCAGGGTACATGGCACCAGCCCTGCGCACGGTGTCCCCGGTTCGCCAGCACAGCCCTGTGCGGTCGATTCCACCTCTACGCACCCAGCCAGGCTGTCTCTCCATCTCCTGTCTACAGGTGCTCCCGCTTGTCCAGAGCTGCCAGAGTCGCCCGTCTGTCCTGAGCTGCCAGAGTCGCCCGTCTGTCCTGAGCTGCCAGAGTCGCGCGTCTGTCCTGAGCTGCCAGAGTCGCCTGTCTGTCCTGAGCTGCCAGAGTCGCCTGTCTGTCCTGAGCTGCCAGAGTCGCCCGTCTGTCTTGAGCTGCCAGAGCCGCCCGCCAGTCAGGAGCTGCCAGAGCCGCTGGTCAGTCAGGAGCTGCCAGAGCCGTCTGTCAGTCAGGAGCTGCCAGAACCACCTGTCAGTCAGGAGCTGCCAGAGCCGTTGTTTATTCCGGAGCTGCCGGAATCGCCCGTCACTCCGGCGCTGCCGGAATCGCCCTTCACTCCGGAGCTGCCAGAGTCTCCCGCCTGTCCAGTGCTGCCTGAATCTCCCGTCCATTCGGGACCCGTTGGTAGGGTCCCCAGTCCGAGGTAGGCGGCGAGGGTCGCCGCTCTAAAGAGGCCACGGAGGCGGGTTAAGAGGCGGACAGAGACTATGGTGAAGTGGGGTCCACGTCCCGCGCCGGAGCCGCCACAGAGGACAGACGCCCACCCAGACCCTCCCCTATAGGTTCAGGTTTTGCGACCGGAGTCTGCACCTTTGGGGGGGTGTACTGTCACGTTCTGACCTTAGTTCCTTTGTTTTGTCTTTGTTTTCATATGGTCAGGGCGTGAGTTGGGGTGGGCAGTCTATGTTCTTTTTTCTATGATTTGGGATTTCTGTGTTTGGCCTGGTATGGTTCTCAATCAGAGGCATCTGTCAATCGTTGTCCCTGATTGAGAACCATACTTAGGTAGCCTGGTTTCACCTTTGAGTTGTGAGTGATTATTTTCTGTTCTGTGTTTTGCTTCACCGTTCAGGACTGTTTGTTTTTGTCATTTTATTATTTTTGTTCAAGTGTTCAGTATTCGTATTAAATACAATATGGACACCTACCACGCTGCACATTGGTCTGACATTTCTTACTCCTCATCTGAGGAGGACGAAGACAAGCGTTACACCACGAGACAGTAATGAGTAATGTGATTGGATGTTCATTATTTGACTAGGCTACCTGTATTTGACATTGTATTGTTATTTTTGCTGAACACTAGAGTTGATTTTTGGCAGTGAAACAAGGCTACTTAGGTGAGAATGAAACCTCAACCAAATGTATTGCCCCGTTGGAAAACATAAATGTACTGTTTGAAAATGTGAAGACTTTTTTTAAGGAATTATTTTTCAAAATGTTAATCACATTTTTATTTGGTGTACCCCCGATGGCATTGCGCATATCCATGTGTGTACCCCCAGTTTGGGAATACCTGCTCTAAGCCATTCTGGACAGGACCAGGACTGTATAAGAGACAGTCAGCCTGGCTCTGGGCTCTGCTGGTGGTTTGGCATTGTGAACGAACCAGAAGGTGGTTGGACCAGAATGCTGGTGTGCTGATCCAAATAAAAAATAAACTCAACTTGCAATGTCCTTTTTCCTTGTGTAACGAACCTTAAGACACATGCCGTTCTTATTCACGCAAACATTTCAATCCGGTCGTCAGTTAGGTAAAGGCAGGCCGAACAGGCCCCCATTAACATCGACTGGGCTGTAATGGAGGGGGTCAAGAGTCAACTTCCTTGGTGTCCAAATCATCTTGATCCCAAACACACAAAGACAGTCGTGAAGAGGGCACGACAACACCTTTTCCCCTAACAGGAGACTGAAAAGATTTGGCATGGGTCCCAATATCCTCAAAAAAGTTCTACAGCTGCACCATCGAGAGCATCCTGACCAGTTGCATCACCACCTGGTAAGGCAACTGCTTGGCCTCTGAGGGTAGTGTGTACGGCCCAGTACATCACTAGGGCCAAGCTTTGTGCCATCCAGGACCTACAGTATATTATAGGCGGTGTCAGAGCCCTCAAAAATGTCTCCAGCCACCCAAGTCATAGACTGTTTTCTCTGCAACCACACGGCAAGCGGTACTGTAGCGCCAAGTCAAGGACCAGGCTTCTAAACAGCTTCTACCCCCAAGCAATAAGAATGCTGAACAATTAATCAAAATGGCCACCAGACTATTTACATTGACACACACACACACACACACATGACCCCCTGACTGTCTCCCAAACAAGTGACCTGGTCCAGCCCTCCATCAGCCCAGCAGAATAGCAGCCCAGGGCCCGGTTATTCAATAACCCTAATCCCAGGGATTATACACACCATTTAATCTAACCCCACAAAATGTTTGTCCCTCGGCACGGCTAATCAGCCCAGCCAAGCACATGTACTCACTCCAACAGCCCTATTGTTTTTCTCCTCATCTCTTTCACACACACACACACACACACACACACACACACACACACACACACACACACACACACACACACACACACACACACACACACACACACACACACACACACACACACACACCCCTATTCAGGGAAGCCCTCTGGGGCTCATGCACCCGTGCTTATGAGTGTACAGACAGATACAAAGTCAGTAAAAGAGACTGATACACACAGTGAGCATGGGCTGAAATGACGACTAGCATTTTCTTCATCCCCTCCATTGTTTTTGAATAGTGAGAAACAATCTGAGAGAAGACAGAGAGGGAGTGTCACACCCTGATCTGTTTCACCTGTTTTGTGTTTGTCGCGTTTGTGTTTGCCCCGAACAGGTGTCTCCCATTATCTCATCTGTATTTATTTGTCTGTGTTTGTCTGTGCCAGTTCGTCTTGTTTTTAAAATTGTATTAACCCATCCACCATCCCCTCATCAGAGGATGTATATAGATATATGATTTTCTGCCACACATACATTTGCATACATGGTACTTTTATATAAAGCAGTCACATAACAATACATTACCAAACATAAACTCTTGAATCCCAACCCGTCTTGTCAGGTTTTACCAGCATTTTTCCCCTTTCTCCTGCTCTCAAGTTAGTTTTTCTAGTCTTCCCGGATCTGACCTATCTGCCTGTCCTGACCATGAGCCTGCATGCCGTTCTGTCCATTTGACCGTGCCTCCGCCTGCCTTTTGCATAATAAATAGTCTGCGTATCGAACAATCCGCCTCCTGTGATATCAAGGACCCGACTACCGGGGCCTAAATGATATCACGGTTAAAAACCCGTTACCACTCATCTCCTCAGCTTTTGAGCCTCTCCAGGGGGCTACCATCTTTTCAAAGTTCGTCCTTTGGGAATGCCTACCATTTGATTCAGACACAGGAAGGAGGCAAATGGAAGACAGCCTTTAACACGGCTAGCGGGCACTACGAGTACCTGGTGATGGCATTCGGACTGACCAGCGCTCCCGCAGTGTTCCAGGCCCTGGTCAATGGTTTGTGTTTGTCTACCTCAATGACATCCTCATTCTTTTTTTACCAGTCAGCTCAAGAGCACGTCCTTCACATCCAACAGGTCCTTCAGCGTCTCCTGGAGAACCAGCTGTTTGCTAAAGCAGAGAAATGTGAATTCAATTGCGCCACCATCTCCTTCCTAGGTTACGTCATTGCTGCAGGAAATAGTCAGGTGGATTCTGACAAGGTGAGAGCAGTGGTGGATTGGCCTCAACCCACGTTTTGGGGTTTGCTCATTTCTACCGCCACTTCATCCGAGGTTACAGCTCTCACCTCTCCCAAGGTTCCATTCATGTGGTCTCCAGCAACTGACCGGGCTTTCTCAGACCTCAAGCGCTGATGCGCTACAGCTCCCATCTTAATCCATCCGGACCCATCTCGTCAGTTTGTGGTGGAGTTCGACGCCTCGGACATCGGAGTGGGGGGCCGTCCTGTCCCAGCGTTCTGCCCAGGACCAAAAGCTGCATTCCTCCACATTCCTTTCCCCATTGTCTTAACTTCGCTGAGAGGAACTATGACGTGGGAAATCGAGAGCTACTCGCAGTTAAGATGGTGTTGGAGGAGTGGAGGCACTGGTTAGAGGGGGGGGGGACATCCATTCTTAGTCTGGACTGACCATAAGAACCTGGAATATCTCCGCACCGCCAAGGGCCTCAACTCAAGGCAGGTTCGATGGGCCCTGTTATTCACTCGCTTTAATTTCACACTATCTCCTACCGCCCTGGGTCCAAGAACGTCAAACTGTCATGCTCTCACGCCTGCATAGCCCCGCTGCTATACCGTCTGACCCCGAGACTATCCTCCCTACCTCCTGTCTGGTCACTGCACTCATCTGGGGTATAGAAGGCCAAGTCCGTAAGGCACAGCGTTCCCAGCGGGATGCCAGGAGTGGGCCCGGTTAACCAGATGTTTGTCCCAGACTCTGCCCGTTCTCCAGTCCTGGAATGGGCCCATTCCGCTAGACTCGGACCATGGTTTTCGTTCGACAATGTTTTTTTGGTGGCCCAACATGGTTCCTGACATCTCCGAGTTCATTGCCGCCTGCACCATGTGTGTCTGCAGAATAAGACTCCGGCGGGCCTCCATCAACAACTGTTCCTCACCGCCGTTCTGTCCCTGTTTGACCCTGCCTTTGAATACAAATCTCTGCCTGCCCTCGACCTTCCTTTTTGCATCAAACTATCCGACTCCTGTCTGCATCTGGGTCATGATAGGGAGAGACGTACACTTGGAGGGAGGGGAAGGTGGGACAAAGAGAGAGGTCACAGGAAGACAACGTGACAAAGGTGAATCGAGAGACAGAAGGACGGATAGACGGAGGAGTAGTGCAGAGATTGCGGGAGAGAATGTTTAGAGGATAGACAGTGAAAGTGAGAGAGACACAAACTTCCAGTCAAATGAGGTCTGTAGGAATGCTGTCCAGCTGCCATCTGAATCCCATCCAACACCAGACAAAATAAACTGATATGTTATTTTCCCAGTCCCCCTCGAGCCCCTTATTCTCTCACTGACCTCGTTCACTCGCTCCCTGGTTCTTTACAGTTTGCACAATCCTCTTCCTGTCGTAGGTTCAGAGGCCCGGTAATGACGTGTGTTAGTGAAGGGGGGGGTGGGTTAAATAAGTTAAATAAGCGCTCAGCTTGCATGCTTCGTTTGGCAATGACAGAGAGTTTGAGACAACCGAACATGATTTGCCATTCCACCAATCTTGGCAGTAGTAAAATCACTAAGAAACATACAGAGTATACAAAACATTAACACTGACCAGGTCAATCCAGGTGAAAGCTATGATCCCTTATTGAGGTCACTTGTTAAATTCACTTCAAATCAGCATAGATCAAGGGGAGGAGACATGAAAAAAACTTTAAAGCCTTGAGACATGGATTGTGTGCCATTCAGAGGGTGAATGGGCAAGATGAAATATTTAAGTGTCTTTGAACAGGGTATGGTAGTAGGTGCCAGGTGCACCGGTTTGTGTGAAGAACTAACGCTGCTGGGTTTTTCACACTCAACAGTTTCCCTTGTGTATCAAGAACGATCTACCACCCAAAGGAAATAAAAAAGAGGTGTAACTCAATATTAGGAAGGTGTTCCTAATGTTGGGTATACTCAGTGTATACCCCTTCAACTGTTTCAGTGAATCAACTAAACTCCCAGCTAACAGCAAACATTCCCACAACTTTAAAGAACATTCTTTTAAGAGTCTCATGAGGTCATTACCTAACGCTTTCATAGGAATGTTCCAGTGACATGCAAGTACAGTTTCCAAGAGACCATGTTTTCAGAATATATATTATTAATGTTCTAGACACGTTTCAAGAACATCACTGTATCCAGTTCTCAGGACAATGTTCCATCAACATCCCACCAAACTTACATATTTTTTATTTTTTTATTTACCAACACCGAGACAGCCTACATGGAAGAGTTGAGTGTGGTGCCAGGAAAAGAACCTCACCCAACATCAACAAAACAAAGGAGATTATCATGGACTTCAGGAAACAGCAGAGGGAGCACCCCCCATTCAAAAAACCAAATCATTTACAACTTTTACTTAAGTAGTATTTTACTGGGTGACTCACTTTTACTTGAGGCATTTCCTATTAAGGTAGCTTTACTTTTACTCAAGCATGACAATTGGGTACTTTTCCCACCGCTGGCGTTATCGCAATGACTGAAAGTCTACTTCCAGTCATTGCTCTAATGCTCGTTAGCAATTGCGCAAAAGCTAGTTAGCAACGACCTAAAAACTGCACGCAGATACACAAATGGTATTCACGAGTTCATCTGACTGCAGAAGTAGATAAATCCAAAATCACAAACTATCCCTATATTTGATTTATATAATTCAAAATGATGTGCTGTGTAGTAGTCAGTGAACAGCTTGGTGGAAAGTTTTAGAACATCAGCCATTGGTCTGTACTCAGTAATGCCCCATAGTCAGTGTTGTACAGTGGTATCAATATCACAAAAGTATTGAGCAGCAGCCTTATACTGTACTAGCACTGAAAACTAGCGATCAGTGGATGCTGGTAGTAGCCAGTTGAATCATGTTTGTGCAGCAGCCTGTCTGAGCTCCATTTTACAAAAAAAAAAACATTCCACGGGAATCCCCAGGCTTTGATCCCCTTTACTGTAGGTTGTGACAGTCTTACAGTAATGCCCATGTTGTTATAATGATATGGGAGCTTTACTGGAACTGCAACATGACTGGCTGGTCGGGTCTGACTGAGGGGAACTTGGATCGATCAAATGACTGCCCCTGCCTGTCCCCAACCCCCACCGGCCCATAACCCCCACTCAGCTCAGCTGCCCTGATGTGTTACTGGGACAGTGATGTCTGAGTGAAATGTGTCTGCCCATCTGGCTCCTTTGTGGTACATAAGTGTTGTACTTACTTCCATCTATCATTTCATCCTTCTTTTCTTCCATCAATCCCTCTATCCATCCCTGCTGATGTATCTGTCAGATTGATAACGGTTGTCAGTGGGGTCAGTAGCAGGTCACCAGTCTCCTGTGGGATTGAGTAAAGTGGAACCTGTGGGATACAAAATGAAAGATTGATGTAGCAGGATGTGGGTATGGAGTATAAATGAAGGGAAAGGAGTAGCAGGAGACACAAAGAAAATCAAGCTGTATTGGGGATATGGCCTGGTCACCCCGTTACCATTGAGAAGGCCAGAGACAGTACAGCTGCATCAAAGCTGAGACCGAGAGACTGATCATAGTTTAGGAGAGGTCAGACTTAAAACCCAGTACCCTGCCCTGAACATTAATAACTGTTACTAGCCGGCTACTCATACTCTACCTTACACCATAGAGACTGCTGCCACTATGTACATAGAGTCATTGAACACTGGTCACTTTAATAATTTCTCATCCTACTGCTGTATGCACTTTTTCTATTCATATACTGTCCATACACACCCGTCACGTTAATAACGGCTCATCCTACATAACTACTGTGCGAAGCTTTCATCAAGGCAAAGGGTGGTTACTTTGAAGAATCTAAAATATATATTTTTTTATTTGTTTAACACTTTTTTGGTTACTGTCACATTGTATAAGTGATTGGAGGACAGGCGCAGAAAAACATAGGGGGTTAATACTCCACCCAAATTACACAACATGCCATGAAAGGCACGGGGACGAAGCCCAAAACAAACATATACAAAACACACAGGGATGTAACCCAAACAAAATAGCGAGGTTAAATTTCTAATAAATACACGGGACGAGACCCATAACAACAATGCATGGAAGGAGACCCGTAACAACAATGCATGGGACCCATAATAACAATTGCACAAAACACGCAGCGCGAAAGCCAAACCACAGGTACTCACAGGCCCAACGGACATGGTAACAATAACCCACAAGACAATGGTGAACAGAGGGCACATGTATACATTTTCTAATCTGGGGGAAACAGGAACCAGGTGTGGATAATTAGACAAGACAGTCTGGGGTTGATGGTAATAAACCAGTTCAGTGACACCTAGAAGCCGGTGACGTAGAACACCAGAACTGGTGCACAGAATGAGCAGCAGTACCGGAGGGATCCGTGACAACATGATTCCATATGTGTTATTTCATAGTTCTGATGTCTTCACTACTATTCTACAATGTTGAAAATCGTACAAATAAAGAAAAACCCTTAAATGAGTAGCTGTGTCCAAACTTTTGACTGGTACTGTATATATGAGATTATATCTATTGGCTTTTTTGGGTACTTCAGATTATGTGGAATAAATCAAGGGATATGAATACTTCCTGAAAGCATCACTGCTGTAACTTTACTATAAGAGATGCCATGAACTGTGATGTCATAAATAGTCAAACAAATCTGAATGACATCACCAACCTGTGACAAAGTTACCCCTGTCTAGTGTTCTGCAGATGCCGTATCTTAATTTGATCATCCTGAATTCTCCTGCACCACAGGAAATGCAAACTTGTAGTGTATTCGAGGTTAAAAAAGTATTCTAAACTTTATAATGTCCACTTTAAAATGTCAGATATGATTTGCCCTAGCGGGAAATGTATTAACACCTACAAAAAATAAAATAAAATTACAATCCACATAACAATTGACATTCATGTTGCTGCAGGATTCTTTTCCTGCTGTGTGAAACTGGCTCATGGGTATATTTTTTCTAGTTTAAGTGGGGTGGCGCTGCTCTCTTCCCCCTCACACTTCAACAGGCCTGTGACCTCATGATCATCATGACCTCATAACAACTGGTTGATCTCCCTAGAGGGCGATGACAGCCTGGTCAGGACCACACAGACTCGACCGCTGTCCACTCACAACCACTCAGATCTCTCAGAGGGCTTACTACGTTACATAAAGCACAGTTGCACTCCCCTAAAGGGACTTTTTTTATGTTCACATCCAATGTATCTCCATCTCTTCTATACTGTATTCCCCCACACACACACACACACACACACACACCCCCACACACACACACACACACACACACAATATTTAGTACTTAGTAGGATACCCTTACTCTTCCTCTAATCAAAAGTTATTTTATTTGTCACATACAACCTTTCTGTAAAGGGTTTTATGTTTTAAAAGGGGTTTTAAAAAGTACAACAAATTTACCTCGACGGGTTAGTCGAGGTAATTGAGGTAATATGTACAGTATATAGGGGTAAAGTGACTATGCATAGATAACAAACAGAGTATCAGCAGCGTATATGAAGAGTGTCAGGGAATGTGAATGTGTGTTTTGTGTGTGTATGTCCGTGTGTGTGTTGGAGTGTCAGTGTACTATGTATGTGTGAGTGAGTGGTTAGAGTCCAGTGAGTGTACTTCGAGCCTGTGCCAGAGGGGCATTGCAAAAAAATATGAATAAAACAGGGAGGGGTCAATGCAAATACTCCAGGTAGCCATTTGATTAACTGTTCAGCTTTCTTACGGCTTGGTGGTAGAAGCTGTTTAGGAGCCTTTTGGTCCCAGACTTGGCGCTCCGGTACCGTTTGCTGTGTGATAGCAAAGAGAACCGTCTTTAACTTGGGTGGTTGAAGTCTTTGACAATTTTTGGGGCCTTCCTCTGACACCACCTGGTACAGATGTCCTGGATGGCAGATGTCCTGGGCCATTTGCACTACCCTCTGTAGCGTCTTGCGGTCGGATGCCAAGCAGTTGCCATACCAAGCGGGGATACAACCAGTCAGGATGCTGTCAATGTTGCAGCTGTAGACATTTTTGAGGATCTGAGGACCCAAGCCAAATCTTTTCAGTCTCATCAGGGGGAATAGGCATTGTTATGCCCTCTTCACCACTGTCTGTTGTGTTTTGACCATGGTAGGTCCTTAGTGATGTGAACACTAACGAATTTGAAGCTCTCGACCCACACCACTACAGCCCTGTCAATGTGAATGGGGGATGCTCAGCCCTCCTTTTCCTGTAGTCTATGATCAGCTCCTTTGTCCTGCTCACTTTGCGAGAGAGGTTGTTGACCTCATCCCTATAGGCTGTCTCATCGTCATAAATGATCAGGCCTACCACCGTTGTTGTGAAGTTGGTAGACCTAATGATGGTGTTGGAGTCGTGCTTGGCCACGCAGTAGTGGGTGAACATGGGAGTACAGGAGGGGACTAAACACGCACTCTTGAGGTGCCCCCATATTAAGGGTCAGTGTGGGGGATGTGTTGTTGCCTACCCTCACCACCTGGTGGCAGCCCATCAGGAAGTTCAGGATCCAGTTGCAGAGGGAAATATTCAGTCCCATGTTCCTTAGCTTAGTGATGAACTTGGAGACCACTATGGCATTGAACACTGAGCTGTATTCAATGAACAGCATTCTCACGTAGGTGTTCCTTTTGTCCAGGTGGGAAAGGGCAGTGTGGAGTGCAATAGGGATTGCGTCTGTTGGGGCGGTATGCTAATTGGAGTGGGTCCAGGATTCCTGCGGTCCAAACAGAGTTAAAACAGTTACATCACAACAACAGCCCACATCATCAATAAAACAATACGTTACATTATTATTCTCATATTACACATTTACAATATAAAATCCATAATACCACAACATTACAGTGTGTGTGTTAGAGTGTGTGTGCATTGTGTGTGTGTGTGTGTGTGTATGTCGTCACTGTCCGCGTTGTGTCGTGAGGTGTTGTTTTATCAGATTTTATTGCTTGAGTTACTTGATGTGGAAGAGTGTTCCATGTAGTCATGGCTCTATGTAGTACTGTGTGTTTTCCAGAGTCTGTTCTGGGCTTGGGGACTATGAAGAGACCCCTGGTAGAATGTCTTGTGGGGTATGCATGAGCTGTGTGTTACCTGTTTGAACAGACAGTTCGTTCAATGATGCATGGGTATGAAGCGTCAGAGTTTGTTGTTGGCATGTCATGCCTAAGCTTGCTAATCTTGCCAATTAAAAAGTCATTCAAGTAGTTAGCAATATCAGAGAGTTTTCAGAAGAATGAGCCATCTGATTCAATGAAGGGTGGAGCTGAGTCCACTGTGATATTGGCTATACTGTATACATTCAGAGAAAATAAAATGCAACACTAGACAGACACAGTCAGTGAAACAAAAGGCATGTGTTATTGTGACCACAGCAGATTCATCATTGTATTACATTTTGGTTAGATAAAACACATATTCTGTAGCTGTGCTGCTGAGAGAGAGAACACATGTCATGTGATGCACCATTGAAAGACCAGACAATGACACAAAGGCCAGTCTACTGAATTTGATTTTGCTTTTGCTTAAATATATTTTTCAAACATGTCAAATATCCAGAGTGGGCTCTCTGCTACACTGTCAGAAAAAAAGTGTTCCAAAAGGGTTATTTGTCTGTCCACATAGGAAAACCATTTTCGGTTCCAGGTCGAACCCTTTTTGGTTCAAGATAGAACTATTTTGGGTTCAGTGTAGAACCCTGTGGGGAAACAGTTCTACATAGAACCCAATAGGGTTCTACCTGGAACCAAAAAGGGTTCTTCAAAGGCCTCTCCTATGGGGACAACCAAATAACCCTTTTAGGTTCGAGACAGCACCTTTTTATCGAAGAGTGCACTTTTGAAGAAATTATACATTTTATACATAGACATTGACATTGTAGGTCATCACTGGACTCCTGAATGCTGATTGGTTGATATACGTGTGTGCCATTAGGTGTTTATATCATAACTCCACTGTCCAACTTCATCTTCCTCGGGAAAAGGCATCTACACATTATGTTTCCATGCTATCATTTGGTTTGCAACAGTTGGGGGTTGTATAAACCTACCTGTTTACCTCTACGACCTGTACGACAATGTATAATTTTACAAATGCAATATCTCCCGTGACAGTAGGCTAGCGAGCCCAAGAATGAAAGTGAAATTAACAATTCACTACGGAAACCGTAACATTCAGAGTTCCATTCATTCATTAACCAGCACATTCCGGCCTATGTAAGCCTATTGGATATTTATTACATCATTATTTATTGAAGTTCTTGTCTCTCATCATCATTGAATCTCTGCTAGCTAGCTAATTGCCAATGATCTGTTTAGCATAGCAACGCTGAATGAATAGAATGATTCAAATTAATGACTGAGTCAAAACATGAGAAAATAACGAAGGACCAGCCCACTTTTGTAGCAACTTCAGAATACAAAAGTTATCCGATGCTGGCCTGGATGCAAGGGAAATCATGGCGGTGAGTGGCCATCGGTGTGAGAGCTTATTCAATAATTATTGTCAGCACTTAACATGGAGAACAGAAAACTCTGGAGTGCCATTTTAGCTGGCAATGATGTGAGTGGCACGTCCCATTCTCCGCCAAAGAAGAGGTAAACACTTGCTGTCACCAACCAGTACCCGGACTATGGGCAGTTGTTCCACACATGTGCCATCAACGGAACCATTAATATTATCACCAACTAGCTTGGTTAGTTCAGACTCACCAACCATAATAGCTGTGGCATGCATAGGCCTATTGGATATTTAATAAATAATTATTTATTGAAATTCTTGTCTCTCATCATTATTGAATTTCTGCTAGCTAGCTACATGCCAATGATTTGTTCAGCATAGCAACGTTGAATGAATAGAATTATGAAATTAATGACTGGGTCAAAACATGAAAATAGAACTAACGACCAGGCCGATTGGTTAGCAACTTCAGAAAGCAAAACACATTTTTGCATTAAGGACAGGTATATCTATAATTCCATGTGTATAACTTGTATTATCATCTACATTTATGATGAGTATTTCTGTTGAATCGATGTGGCTATGCAAAATCACTGGAAGTTTTTGGAACTAGTGAATGTAACGCGCCAATGTAAACGTTTTGATATAAATATGAACTTTATCAAACATAACATACATGTATTGTGTAACATGAAGTCCTGAGTGTCATCTGATGAAGATCATCAAAGGTTAGTGATTAATTTTATCTCTATTTGTGCTTTTTGTGACTCCTCTCGTTGGCTGGGAAAATGGCTATCTATCCCTCTTCCTTTCTCGCTCTCCCGCTTCTCTATCTTTATATCTGATGAAGCATGAGGACCAGGAATATCTGTTGTGGGTTTTGTGGCCTGACCATTCATGCAAGGAGTAATCCTTGTGTATTCAAACACACACACACACGTTGGTCAGCACAATAGCTGCAGGGCCTGAGGCTTAAAGCCAAAGTATGACATGAGGGGGGGATGTGGGAAGGACAATGGAGCTGAACCCACCAGGCACCTGTAGACTAGAGAATACAATGGCATCGTACTTCATTATTGCATTTTTTTTTGAGTGTCTATAAGTCTATGTGCATACTACAGACTGGGTTTCTTAGATTCCCCAGAGACAGTGTCATTTCCTCAAATTCTCTGTGTTTGAGATAGTAATAGCATGGAATATTTTTCAAAAGGTCCAAAAATGACTAAATACCTGGAGGTAACGTGGTTATTTTAACCACAATAAACGATGGTGGTAACACCATGAACTTCAGAGTGGGGATGTGAGAAAGAGGGGAATATACAGACAGACTCAACCATAACACCTCAGAAACAAAGGGTTCTTCCACTATATTTAGAGCACCGGAGATGATGGTTCCATTAGCTTAATCTTTTCATAAATATTATGGTCTGCCATTGCCTAATAAGACTGGTGTCCATCACTGCTGATGCCAAAACAAAAATAGGACCAAAACCACAACACAACTAGACAGAGGGCCTAAATATGACAAACCAAGACTGGCCATCTGGCATTTTGGGCAAATCAATCAATCAAATGTATTTATAAAGCCCTTCTTACATCAGCTGATGTCACAAAGTGCTGTACAGAAACCCAGCCTAAAACCCCAAACAGCAAGCATTGCAAGTGTAGAAGCAAGGTGGCTAGGAAAAACTCCCTAGAAAGGCCAGAACCTAGGAAGAAACCTAGAGAGGAACCAGGCTATGAGGGGTGGCCTGTCCTCTTCTGGCTGTGCCGGGTGGAGATTATAACAGAACATGGACAAGATGTTCAAATCTTCATAGATGACAAGCAGGGTCAAATAATAATAATCACAGTGGTTGTCGAGGGTGCAACAGGTCAGCACCTCAGGAGTAAATGTCAGTTGGCTTTTCATTGCCGATCATTCAGAGTATCTCTACTGCTCCTGCTGTCTCTAGAGAGTTGAAAACAGCAGGTCTGAGACAGGTAGCACATCCGGTGAACAGGTAAGGGTTCCATAGCAGCAGGCAGAACAGTTGAAAGTGGGGCAGCAGCATGGCCAGGTGGACTGGGGACAGCAAGGAGTCATCAGGCCAAGTAGTCCTGAGGCATCTTACAGATGAGTGCCAGAAGAGTTGGTCCAGTTTTAGCCCAGTGGGCCTGTCTAACTAGTTTTTTGGCACAAAAATATAATTAAGCCAATAATGGGGCCTTTGGGCCTATGTTGGTGCCTCAAGAAAAAATATGGGCCGGTGTGTTAGAAATGCCAGGGCCGATTTGTGGTCCCAGTACGCCCCTGTATCCTTTAATTAATTCTGACACAGAAGACTCTTTGCTAATCCTCGCTTTATCATGTCAGGGAGAGTGGAAGAAGCTCAGAGACAAATACTGCCATATTGTTGCCGTCTAAAAATGGTGAGCATCTAGTCAATCTGTGCCTTCGGTTGTTTTCAGGTCAGCACACTTCACTTTGGTCCATCCTGTTCCCTTGCCAGTGTAATATTAAACTAAAAGGTAGAGAGCTCCAAGTCATTCGCTCATCAGTCTATAACCTTATAAACCTAACCTGGCCTGAACCCGCTGGCTTGTTTGACTTTGTTCCATGGCAGTTTTACAAAAAGGATCAATGATTTATCATCTGCACATTCTGCTGTTATACCCCCTCCATTACCACACACACACACACACACACACACACACACACACACACACACACACACACACACACACACACACACACACACACACACACACACACACACACACACACACACACACACACACACACACACACACACACACACACACAAATATAGACACAGACTCAAAAATACCACACAACAATATTTACTTCAAATGACCATAAACTTTACACCCTTACAGGCTCACCACTATTCTAGACTCCTAACCAATAGTCCTACCACAGCAAGCACACATCAAGGAGAGGCCATGTAAAAGGGCAGGTGTCTTGAATACTGACCAGCAGTGGTATGCAAAATTCCCCAGGCACTGCATACACGTGTCCTATCACCCATCACACATACTGTATACTGTAGGCTGACATTATAAAGCAGTCTACTACCTGGATTGCTCTGTGAATCAGCCAGTTTAGGACTACAGATCAAATTGTATTGGTAGCGTACACATATTTTTCAGATCTTATCTCAGGTGCAGTGAAATTTGTATGTTTCTAGCTCCAACAGTGCAGTAATACAAAACAATACACACAAATCCAAATCTAAATAACTAAAGGAATTAAGAAATATCAGAATGAATACGATTTCTCAACACTGACAAACGCTGCTTTCAGGAGAACTGGGAACTCTACAAAAAAAAAACTGGTCTAATAGCGACGTCACCGATCTTTATGTCGGAGAAATCAGAGCTCTAAGATGATGCCTGAGTTTCCAAGTTGGATTTCTGAGTTGGATGACCGTTCAAAACGATTTTTCACAGTCGGAGCTCGTTTTTTTCCAAGAGTTCGCAAAATGCCTCGAACACACTGAAGTCTGATGTTGGAGATTTTGGAGTTCGGAGTTCCAAGAGGTCTTGTACGCGGCAAAAGATACTAATCCATCTTTGAAAAGGGAAATGTCTAAACGGTACTGTTATGTACGGTACGGCGTGCTGTTCGTCGTACTGTACGTTGTTGTTTACGACAGTTTGCTGCTTTATGGATGAATGTGTCTCATTTTTATAATAGTAATTGCACTAGATTCCCTCTTCATCGTTTCCCGTTACGGTCCTGAGGAGAGGAGTTGGGTTCTATCTCGGGACGTGCTGGACCGTTCGTTGATCAATGATTTCCTCCGTTGCCGCCAGGGTTCCTCCTCGAGTGCGCCAGGAGGCGCTCGGTGAGTGGGGGGGTACTGTCATGTATTGTCATGTCTTGTCCCTGTGCTTTCTCTTCTATTCGTTTCCCCCTGCTGGTCTTATTAGGTTTCTTTCCCTCTCTCTATCCTTCTCTCTCTCTATCATTCCGTTCCTGCTCCCAGCTGTTCCTCATTCTCCTAACGACCTTGTTTACTCTTTCACACCTGTCCCCTATTTTGCCCTCTGATTAAGTCTCTATTTCTCTCTCTGTTTCTGCTTCTGTCCTTGTCGGATCGGCTGCGTGTGAGCAGGTGTCTCTGTCAGCTACGACCCGCGCCTACCCGACGGGACCTGTAGTCTGTGGCCGCTTATCCTGTTATTCCCCTCTACAAACTAGAGGATTTCTGTTATCCCCGTTTGGACATTTCCTGTTAAGGATTCAGGATTTGTTATTTTCTGTTTGGACTTTAATAAACTCAGTTTCTGTTAAGTCGCTTTTGGGTCCTCACTCACCTGCATAACATACTAACTAATCACTTCATCAAAAAAGTACAGAGTGATCAACTACCCAGTACGTGTGGAACACATATCATTAATTCCAGCTCCAACAAGCCCGGTTTCCTCCATGGACAAAGGCTGCCTGGCTGTATTGAAGGAAGAGAATTGAGACTAAAAAGCTCATTCAGAAAACCACAGAGGAATCAGAAGAGGCATTGATGTATCGACAGCTAAACAGTGCAAGTAGTACAATCAGAACCTAATGACACTAAGCACAGCGTTTGTCATCATTATGGTGCACACTTTGAGACGTCAGACACATACTGTAGTAATAAACCACTACATTTAAAATGGCAAATAACACTGGTTCTTCACTATGTCTAAGGCCTAAGTATGAATGTGTAATGTTGCCTATGTGTAATGAATGTTTTCTAAAGTCTAACAATACTGAGATCTATCAAGAGAGAAGAGATCGCAGGATTCATTTCTACTTCTAAGTTCCTTTGATGTACAACTTAGTTGTAATTGTGTCCCCTCAACCTGTTCCCTATTCGGCCAGTTAACACACAGCTCAAAAACCCATACATACCCCATAAGACACACAATTAGGGGTCTCTTCACAGTCCCCAACTCCAGAACAGAGGCTGGGAGATGCACAATACTGTATTGAGCACATGACTACATGGATTTCTCTTCCACCTCAGGTAACTCAGGCAAGCAATAACATCTGTTTTTAAAAAACGATAAAACAACACCTCATGGAACGCGGAATGAGAAGAGACACACATGCACTGTAACACACACACACACCCACACCCACACCCACACATTATTCTTCTCAATTTTCTCTGTCATATTTTGTATTATCTGTTAGTCGTAGTGTTCTTACTTGACATGTGTGTTGCTGTTCCTGTCCATTAGGGTTCTGTATTTTGTCATGTTCTATGTTTTGTGTGGACCCCAGGAAGAATAGCTGCTGCTTCTTCCACAGCTAATGGGGATCTGAATAGAATCATAAACCTAGTTTTACTGCTCCTGTAGTGGCAAACTGGTCTCATTGGGCTGTGGTATCTTAAGCTACATGTGGAACCACAGAGAGAGTCACAGAGTAGCCATACTGCTTTTGATGTAGTGTGCGTTAAGAATTATTTAAATGGTTCATGCACTATTAGTAAAAATTGTTTCAAAAGGTTTTGTAGGCTTTCCGCATAGGGTTCTACATGTAACCCAAAAGGCTTTTACCTGGAACCAAAAAGGGTTTGACAAAGGGTTCTTCTAACCATGTGTATGTGACAAATTAAATTTGATTTGATTTGATAGCACCTTTTTTTCTGAGAGTGCGGGAATATTCTTTAACACCCTGTTTGGGCTCCCGAGTGGTGCAGCAGTCTAAGGCACTGCATCTCAGTGCTAGATGTCTCACTACAGGGCCTGGTTCGATTCCAGGCTGTATCACAACCAGCCGTGATTGGGAGACCCGTAGGGTGGCGCACAATTGGCCCAGAGTCGTCCAGGTTAGGGTTTGGCCGGGGTAGGCCGTCATTGTAAATAAGAATTTGTTCTTTACCTGATTTTCCTAGTTCACAAGTACAACAAAAAACTCTACATCACTTTACTCCACACAAAGATACTGTATGCATACAAAGCCCTCCATTAGCCAAATCTGACCATAACTCTATCCTCTTGATTCCTGCTTACAAGCAAAAACTCAAACAGGAAGTACAAGTGACACACTCAGCACAGAAGTAGTCCTATGAAGCGGATGCTGAGCTACAGGACTGTTTCGCTAGCACAGACCTGAATATGTTCCGGGATTCATCCGATGGCATTGTGGAGTTTACCACATCAGTCACCAGCTTCATTAAAACTTCCTTTGGACCACCTCAACAACATCCGGTGAAATTGCAGAGTACGAAATTCAAAAATCATAATATTAAACATTCATGAACATACAAGTGTCTTACATCATTTAAAAGCTTAACTTCTTGTTAATCCAACCGCATTGTCAGATTTCAAAAAAGCTTTACGGCGAAAGCATACCATGCGATTATCGGAGGACAATGCCCCACCCACAAAAGCATTAAAAACATTTTCCAAACCAGCAGAGGCACCACAAAAGTCAGAAATAGCAATAAAATAAATCACTTACCTTTGAAGATCTTCCTCTGATTACAATCCCAAGGGTCCGAGCTATACAACAAATGGTCATTTTGTTCGACAAAGTCCTTCTTTATATCCCCAAAAAGTCAGTTTAGTTGGCGCGTTTGATTCAGTAATCCACCCGTTCCACTCTTCAACGTGCATACAAAGGAATCCCAAAAGTTACCAATAAACTTCATCCAAACAAGTCAAACAACTTTTCTAATCAATCTTCAGGTACCCTAATATGTAAATAAACAATAACATTTTAGACAGAATGTAGTATGTTCAATACCGGAGATAAATAACGAAGTGCGAGCCCTCATCCACGTGCGCCACAAGGCTACAGTCCAAAATTAACCTTGAAAAACTACAATTACTAAGTCATTTTTCATAAAACAAGCCTGAAAGCCTTTCTAATGACTGTTGACATCTAGTGGAACCCATAGGAACTGCAATCTGAGAGGTATTCCTTTGAATCTCCCATAAACAAGCATTTGAATGGGCTGTGACCTCAAAAACAAATTCCGGATTAATTCTCCTCGGGTTTTCACCTGCCATATCAGTTCTGTTATGCTCACAGACATCATTCTAATAGTTGTAGAAACTTCAGAGTGTTTCCTATCCAATACTAGCAATCATATGCATATCCTAGCTTCTGGGCCTGAGTAACAGGCAGTTTACTTTGGGCAGGTCATTCATCCAAATGTCCAAATACTGCCCCTTAGCCCTAAAAAAGTTATTAATAAGTGCATCTACGACATCGTCCCCACAGTAACTGGTCACGTGCACAGTATATATCCCAACCAGAAGCCATGGATTACAGGCAACATCCGCACTGAGCTAGAGGCTAGAGCTGCCGCTTTCAAGGAGCAGGACACTAATCCGAACGTTTATAAGAAATCCTTGTACGCCCTCAGATGAACCATCAAACAGGGAAATCGTCAATACAGGACCAAGATCTAATCCCACCACACCGGCTCTGGCGCTCATCAATTGTGGCAGGGCTAGCAACCTATCATAGATTACAAAGGGAAACCCAGCCGCGAGCTGTCCACTGATATGAGCCTACCAGATGAGCTAAATACCTTCTATGCTGGCTTTGAGGCTAGCAACACTGAACCATGCATGAGAGCACCAGCTGTTCCAAACGACTGTGTGATCACGCTCTCTTTAGCTGATGTGAGTAAGACCTTTAACCAGGACACGAACTCAGAGCATGCGCTGACCAGCTAGCAAGTGTCTTCACTTGGAGTTCCACGTGGAGTTCCAGGTCTCCGGTAGCCTCTGGAACTGCCGATCTGCGGCCAACAAGGCAGAGTTCATCTCAGCCTATGCCTCCCTCCAGTCCCTCGACTTCTTGGCACTGACGGAAACATGGATCACCACAGACAACACTGCTACTCCTACTGCTCTCTCTTCGTCCGCCCACGTGTTCTCGCACACCCCGAGAGCTTCTGGTCAGCGGGGTGGTGGCACCGGGATCCTCATCTCTCCCAAGTGGTCATTCTCTCTTTCTCCCCTTACCCATCTGTCTATCGCCTCCTTTGAATTCCATGCTGTCACAGTTACCAGCCCTTTCAAGCTTAACATCCTTATCATTTATCGCCCTCCAGGTTCCCTCGGAGAGTTCATCAATGAGCTTGATGCCTTGATAAACTCCTTTCCTGAGGACGGCTCACCTCTCACAGTTCTGGGCGATTTTAACCTCCCCACGTCTACCTTTGACTCATTCCTCTCTGCCTCCTTCTTTCCACTCCTCTCCTCTTTTGACCTCACCCTCACACCTTCCCCCCCTACTCACAAGGCAGGCAATACGCTCGACCTCATCTTTACTAGATGCTGTTCTTCCACTAACCTCATTGCAACTCCCCTCCAAGTCTCCGACCACTACCTTGTATCCTTTTCCCTCTCGCTCTCATCCAACACCTCCCACACTGCCCCTACTCGGATGGTATCGCGCCGTCCCAACCTTCGCTCTCTCTCCCCCGCTACTCTCTCCTCTTCCATCCTATCATCTCTTCCCTCTGCTCAAACCTTCTCCAACCTATCTCCTGATTCTGCCTCCTCAACCCTCCTCTCCTCCCTCTCTGCATCCTTTGACTCTCTATGTCCCCTATCCTCCAGGCCGGCTCGGTCCTCCCCTCCCGCTCCGTGGCTCGACGACTCATTGCGAGCTCACAGAACAGGGCTCCGGGCAGCCGAGCGGAAATGGAGGAAAACTCGCCTCCCTGCGGACCTGGCATCCTTTCACTCCCTCCTCTCTACATTTTCCTCCTCTGTCTCTGCTGCTAAAGCCACTTTCTACCACTATAAATTCCAAGCATCTGCCTCTAACCCTAGGAAGCTCTTTGCCACCTTCTCCTCCCTCCTGAATCCCCCCCTCCTCCTCCCTCTCTGCAGATGACTTCGTCAACCATTTTGAAAAGAAGGTCGACGACATCCGATCCTCGTTTGCTAAGTCAAACGACACCGCTGGTTCTGCTCACACTGCCCTACCCTGTGCTCTGACCTCTTTCTCCCCTCTCTCTCCAGATGAAATCTCGCGTCTTGTGACGGCCGGCCGCCCAACAACCTGCCCGCTTGACACTATCCCCTCCTCTCTTCTCCAGACCATTTCCGGAGACCTTCTCCCTTACCTCACCTCGCTCATCAACTCATCCCTGACCGCTGGCTACGTCCCTTCCATCTTCAAGAGAGCGAGAGTTGCACCCCTTCTGAAAGAACCTACACTCGATCCCTCCGATGTCAACAACTACAGACCAGTATCCCTTCTTTCTTTTCTCTCCAAAACTCTTGAAAGCGCCGTCCTTGGCCAGCTCTCCCGCTATCTCTCTCTGAATGACCTTCTTGATCCAAATCAGTCAGGTTACAAGACTAGTCATTCAACTGAGACTGCTCTCCTCTGTATCACGGAGGCTCTCCGCACTGCTAAAGCTAACTCTCTCTCCTCTGCTCTCATCCTTCTAGACCTATCGGCTGCCTTCGATACTGTGAACCATCAGATCCTCCTCTCCACCCTCTCCGAGTTGGGCATCTCCGGCGTGGCCCACGCTTGGATTGCGTCCTACCTGACAGGTCGCTCCTACCAGGTGGCGTGGCGAGAATCTGTCTCCTCACCACGCGCTCTCACCACTGGTGTCCCCCAGGGCTCTGTTCTAGGCCCTCTCCTATTCTCGCTATACACCAAGTCACTTGGCTCTGTCATAACCTCACATGGTCTCTCCTATCATTGCTATGCAGACGACACACAATTAATCTTCTCCTTTCCCCCTTCTGATGACCAGGTGGCGAATCGCATCTCTGCATGTCTGGCATCTCTGCATGTCCCGACATATCAGTGTGGATGACGGATCACCACCTCAAGCTGAACCTCGGCAAGACGGAGCTGCTCTTCCTCCCGGGGAAGGACTGCCCGTTCCATGATCTCACCATCACGGTTGACAACTCCATTGTGTCCTCCTCCCAGAGCGATAAGAACCTTGGCGTGATCCTGGACAACACCCCGTCGTTCTCAACTAACATCAAGGCGGTGGCCCGTTCCTGTAGGTTCATGCTCTACAACATCCGCAGAGTATGACCCTGCCTCACACAGGAAGCGGCGCAGGTCCTAATCCAGGCACTTGTCATCTCCCGTCTGGATTACTGCAACTCGCTGTTGGCTGGGCTCCCTGCCTGTGCCATTAAACCCCTACAACTCATCCAGAACGCCACAGCCCGTCTGGTGTTCAACCTTCCCAAGTTCTCTCACGTCACCCCGCTCCTCTGCTCTCTCCACTGGCTTCCAGTTGAAGCTCGCATCCGCTACAAGACCATGGTGCTTGCCTACGGAGCTGTGAGGGGAACGGCACCTCAGTACCTCCAGGCTCTGATCAGGCCCTACACCCAAACAAGGGCACTGCGTTCATCCACCTCTGGCCTGCTCGCCTCCCTACCACTGAGGAAGTACAGTTCCCGCTCAGCCCAGTCAAAACTGTTCGCTGCTCTGGCCCCCCCAATTTTGGAACAAACTCCCTCACGACGCCAGGACAGCGGAGTCAATCACCACCTTCCGGAGACACCTGAAACCCCACCTCTTTAAGGAATACCTAGGATAGGATAAGTAATCCCTCTCACCCCCCCCCCCTTTTAAGATTTAGATGCACTATTGTAAAGTGACTGTTCCACTGGATGTCATAAGGTGAATGCACCAATTTGTAAGTCGCTCTGGATAAGAGCGTCTGCTAAATGACTTAAATGTAAATGTTAAATGTCTTCACTGACATTTTCAACCACCACCTGACCCAGTCTGCAACACCTATATGTTTCAAGTAGACCACCATAGTCCCTGTGACCAAGAACGCCAAGGTAACCAGTCCAAATTACTTTCGCCCCATAGCACTGTTTTGAAAGACTGGTCATGTTTCATATCAACACCATCATCCCAGACACGCTGGACCCACTCCAATTCGCATATCGCCCCAACAGATCCACAGATGACACAATCTCTATTTTACTTCACACTGCCCTTACCCACCTCGACAAAAGGAAGACCTATGTCAGAATGCTGTTCACTGACTACAGCTCAGCGTTCAACATTATAGTGCCCTCCTAACTCATCACTAAGCTAACACATGGGGCCCTCAGGGATGCGTGCTTAGTCCCTTATTAAACTCCATGTTCACCGACGACTGCATGGCCAATCATGACTCCAACACCATGATTAAGTTTGTCGACGACACAACAGTGCTAGGCCTGATCACCGACGACGATGAGACAGCTTACTGTCATGTATTGTCATATATTGTCATGTCTTGTCCCTGTGCTTTCTCTTCTATTTGTTTCCCCCTGCTGGTCTTATTAGGTTCTTTCCCTCTCTCTATCCCTCTCTCTCTCTATCGTTCCGTTCCTGCTCCCTGCTGTTCCTCAATCTCCTAACGACCTCGTTTACTCTTTCACACCTGTCCCCTATTTTGCCCTCTGATTAGGTCTCTATTTCTCTCTCGGTTTCTGCCTCTGTCCTTGTCGGATTCTTGTTTTCTGTTGCTGTGTTCTTGTTCCGTCCTGTCGTGTTTTGCCTTCATCAGATGCTGCGTGTGAGCAGGTGTCTCTGTCAGCTACGGCCCGCGCCTACCCGAAGGGACCTGCAGTCTGTGGCCGCTTATCCTGCTATTCCCCTCTACGACTAGAGGATTTCTGTTATCCCCGTTTGGACATTTCCTGTTAAGGATTCAGGATTATGTTATTTTCTGTTTGGACTTAAATAAACTCAGTTTCTGTTAAGTCGCTTTTGGGTCCTCACTCACCTGCATAACAGAATAATCCGACCAAGAATGGACCCAGCGACTACGGATCCTCGCAACTCAGCCGTCGAGATCCAGGGAGCGATGCTCGGCAGACACGAGCAGGAATTGTCTGCTGCTCGGCATGCCGTTGAGACCCTGGCCGCTCAGGTCTCCGACCTCTCTAGACTGTTTCACAATCTCCGTCTCGATCCACCAGCTACTTCCCGGGCTTCCGAGTCTCCGGAACCCAGAATTAATAACCCACCGTGTTACTCTGGGCAGCCCACTGAATGGCGCTCGTTTCTCACCCAGTGTGATATTGTGTTCTCTCTCCAGCCCAACACATACTCAAGGGGTAGAGCTCGTATCGCCTACGTCATATCTCTCCTTACTGGACGGGCTCGTGAGTGGGGCACGGCAATCTGGGAGGCAAGGGCTGAGTGTACTAACGAGTATCAGAACTTTAAAGAGGAGATGATACGGGTTTTTAATCGTTCAGTTTTTGGGAAGGAGGCTTCCAGGGCCCTGGCTTCCCTATGTCAAGGTGATCGATCCATAACGGATTACTCTATAGAGTTTCGCACTCTTGCTGCCTCCAGTGACTGGAATGAGCCGGCGTTGCTCGCTCGTTTTCTGGAGGGACTCCACGTTGAAGTTAAGCATGAGATTCTCTCCCGGGAGGTTCCTTCCAGGGTGGATTCTTTGATTGAACTCGCCATCCGCATAGAACGACGGGTAGATCTTCGTCACCGAGCTCGTGGAAGAGAGCTCGCGTTAACAGTGTCCCCCCTCTCCGCATCACTACCATCTCCCCCCACTGGCTCAGGTGTTGAGCCCATACAGCTGGGGGGTATTCGCATCTCGACTAAAGAGAGGGAACGGAGAATCACTAACCGCCTCTGTCTCTATTGCGGTTCCGCTGGACATTTTGTCATTTCATGTCCAGTAAAAGCCAGAGCTCATCAGTAAGCGGAGGGCTACTGGTGAGCGCTACTACTCAGGTCTCTCCATCAATATCCTGTACTACCTTGTCGGTCCATCTACGCTGGACCGGTTCGGCTGCTTCCTGCAGTGCCTTGATAGACTCTGGGGCTGAGGGCTGTTTTATGGCCGAAGCCTGGGCTCGGGAACATGACATTCCTCTCAGACAGTTAGGGGAGCCCACGGCCATGTTCGCCTTGGATGGTAGTCCTCTCCCCAGTATATTATGTGAAACACTACCTTTAACCCTCACAGTATCTGGTAACCATAGTGAGACCATTTCTTTTTTGATTTTTTGTTCACCTTTTACACCTGTTGTTTTGGGTCATCCCTGGCTAGTGTGTCATAATCCTTCTATTAATTGGTCTAGTAATTCTATCCTATTCTGGAACGTTTCTTGTCATGTGAAATGTTTAATGTCTGCTATCTCTCCTGTTTCTTCTGTCCCCTCTTCACAGGAGGAACCTGGTGATTTGACAGGGGTGCCGGAGGAATATCATGATCTGCGAACGGTCTTCAGTCGGTCCAGGGCCACCTCCCTTCCTCCTCACCGGTCGTATGATTGTAGTATTGATCTCCTTCCGGGGACCACTCCCCCCCGGGGTAGACTATACTCTCTGTCGACTCCCGAACGTAAGGCTCTCGAAGATTATCTGTCTGTTGCTCTCGACGCCGGTACCGTTGTGCCTTCTTCCTCTCCCGCCGGAGCGGGGGTTTTTTTTGTTAAGAAAAAGGACGGTACTCTGCGCCCCTGCGTGGATTATCGAGGGCTGAATGACATAACGGTTAAGAATCGTTATCCGCTTCCCCTTATGTCGTCAGCCTTCGAGATTCTGCAGGGAGCCAGGTTTTTTACTAAGTTGGACCTTCGTAACGCTTACCATCTCGTGCGCATCAGGGAGGGGGACGAGTGGAAAACGGCGTTTAACACTCCGTTAGGGCATTTTGAATACCGGGTTCTGCCGTTCGGTCTCGCTAACGCTCCAGCTGTCTTTCAGGCATTAGTGAATGATGTACTGAGAGACATGCTGAACATCTTTGTTTTCGTTTACCTTGATGATATCCTGATTTTTTCACCGTCACTCCAGATTCATGTTCAGCACGTTCGACGTGTTCTCCAGCGCCTTTTAGAGAATTGTCTTTATGTGAAGGCTGAGAAGTGCGCTTTTCATGTCTCCTCCGTCACATTTCTCGGTTCTGTTATTTCCGCTGAAGGCATTCAGATGGATCCCGCTAAGGTCCATGCTGTCAGCGATTGGCCCGTCCCTAAGTCACGTGTCGAGTTGCAGCGCTTTCTCGGTTTCGCAAATTTCTATCGGCGTTTCATTCATAATTTCGGTCAAGTGGCAGCTCCTCTCACAGCCCTTACTTCTGTCAAGACGTGCTTTAAGTGGTCCGTTTCCGCCAAGGGAGCTTTTGATCTCCTCAAGAAGCGTTTTACATCCCCTCCTATCCTTGTTACTCCTGACGTCACTAAATAATTCATTGTCGAGGTTGACGCGTCAGAGGTGGGCGTGGGAGCCATTCTGTCCCAGCGCTCCCATTCTGACGATAAGGTCCACCCTTGCGCGTATTTTTCTCATCGCCTGTCGCCGTCGGAACGTAACTATGATGTGGGAAACCGCGAACTGCTCGCCATCCGCTTAGCCCTAGGCAAATGGCGACAGTGGTTGGAGGGGGCGACCGTTCCTTTTGTCGTTTGGACTGACCATAAGAACCTTGAGTACATCCGTTCTGCCAAACGACTCAATGCGCGTCAGGCTCGTTGGGCGTTGTTTTTCACTCGTTTCGAGTTCGTTATTTCTTATCGTCCGGGCACTAAGAACACCAAGCCTGATGCTTTATCCCGTCTCTTCAGTTCTTCTGTAGCCTCTACCGACCCCGAGGGGATTCTCCCTCAGGGGCGTGTTGTCGGGTTGACTGTCTGGGGAATTGAGAGACAGGTAAAGCAAGCACTCACTCACACTCCGTCGCCGCGCGCTTGTCCTAGGAACCTTCTTTTCGTTCCCGTTTCTACTCATCTGGCCGTTCTTCAGTGGGCTCACTCTGCCAAGTTAGCTGGCCACCCCGGCGTTCGGGGTACGCTTGCTTCTATTCGCCAGCGTTTTTGGTGGCCTACTCAGGAGCGTGACACGCGCCGTTTCGTGGCTGCTTGATCGGACTGCGCGCAGACTAAGTCAGGTAACTCTCCTCCTGCCGGTCGTCTCAGACCGCTTTCCATTCCCTCTCGACCATGGTCTCACATCGCCTTAGACTTTATTACCGGTCTGCCTTCGTCAGCGGGGAAGACTGTTATTCTAACGGTTGTCGATAGGTTCTCTAAGGCGGCTCATTTTATTCCCCTCGCTAAGCTTCCTTCCGCTAAAGAGACGGCACAAATCATCATTGAGAATGTGTTCAGAATTCATGGCCTTCCGTCAGACGCCGTTTCGGACAGGGGTCTGCAATTCACGTCTCAGTTTTGGAGGGAGTTTTGTCGTTTGATTGGGGCTTCCGTCAGTCTCTCTTCCGGTTTTCATCCCCAGTCTAACGGTCAAGCAGAACGGGCCAATCAGACTATTGGTCGCATCTTACGCAGTCTTTCCTTTCGAAACCCTGCGTCTTGGGCAGAACAGCTCCCCTGGGCAGAGTACGCTCACAACTCGCTTCCTTCGTCTGCGACCGGGCTATCTCCTTTTCAGAGTAGCCTTGGGTACCAGCCCCCTCTGTTCTCGTCCCAGCTCGCCGAGTCCAGCGTTCCCTCCGCTCAGGCTTTTGTCCAACGTTGTGAGCGCACCTGGAAGAGGGTCAGGTCTGCACTTTGCCGTTATAGGGCGCAGACTGTGAGAGCCGCTAATAAGCGTAGGACTAAGAGTCCTAGGTATTGTCGCGGTCAGAGAGTATGGCTCTCCACTCGTAACCTTCCCCTTACGACAGCTTCTCGCAAATTGACCCCGCGGTTCATTGGTCCGTTCCGTATTTCTCAGGTCGTTAATCCTGTCGCTGTGCGACTTCTTCTTCCGCGACATCTTCGTCGCGTCCACCCAGTCTTCCATGTCTCCTGTGTCAAGCCTTTTCTTCGCGCCCCCCGTTCGTCTCCCCCCCCCCCCCGTCCTTGTCGAGGGCGCACCTATCTACAGGGTCCGGAAGATTATGGACATGCATTCTCGGGGACGTGGTCACCAGTACTTAGTGGATTGGGAGGGGTACGGTCCTGAGGAGAGGAGTTGGGTTCCATCTCGGGACGTGCTGGACCGTTCGCTGATCGATGATTTCCTCCGTTGCCGCCAGGTTTCCCCCTCGAGTGCGCCAGGAGGCGCTCGGTGAGTGGGGGGGGTACTGTCATGTATTGTCATATATTGTCATGTCTTGTCCCTGTGCTTTCTCTTCTATTCGTTTCCCCCTGCTGGTCTTATTAGGTTTATTTCCCTCTCTCTATCCCTCTCTCTCTCTATCGTTCCGTTCCTGCTCCCAGCTGTTCCTCATTCTCCTAACGACCTCGTTTACTCTCTCACACCTGTCCCCTATTTTGCCCTCTGATTAGGTCTCTATTTCTCTCTCGGTTTCTGCCTCTGTCCTTGTCGGATTCTTGTTTGCTGTTTGCTGTGTCCTTGTTCCGTCCTGTCGTGTTTTGCCTTATCATCAGATGCTGCGTGTGAGCAGGTGTCTCTGTCCGCTACGGCCCGCGCCTACCCGAAGGGACCTGTAGTCTGTTGCCGCTTATCCTGCAATTCCCCTCAACAACTAGAGGATTTATGTTTTCCCCGTTTGGACATTTCCTGTAAAGGATTGAGGATTATGTTATCTCTGTTTGGACTTTAATAAACTCAGTTTCTGTTAAGTCGCTTTTGGGTCCTCACTCACCTGCATAACAGAAACACTCACTAATAGGGATGTAAACAAATTTGTGCACAAAATCTGAAAGAAATAAGCTTTTTGTGATTTTGGAACATTTCTGTGATGGTTTATTTCAACTCATGAAACATGGGACCAACACATTACATGTTGTGTTTTTTTTCCCTCTGTATTGTTGGGAAGGGCTCATAAGTAAGCATTTCACTCTTAGTTTACACATGTCGTTTACGAAGCATGTGACAAATATTATTTTATTTTATCAAATGATTTAATTGTAATTTTTGTGAAAGCGCCTAAGAAAGAGAGATAGACAAAGGGGCAAAGTAGAGAGAGACAAGGGGAAGGGGCCAAGAGGCTGATGATGATTAGTTGTCATGTTTTGTCATATATTGTCTTGTCATTGTGCTTTCCCTTCTGTTCGTTTCCCCCTGCTGGTCTTATTAGGTTCGTTCCCTTTTTCTATCCCTCTCTCTCCCCCTCCCTCTCTCTCCTCTCTCTATCGTTCCGTTCCTGCTCCCAGCTGTTCCTCATTCTCCTAACTCACTCGTTTAGTCTTTTCACACCTGTCCCCTATTTTGTCCTCTGATTAGAGTCCCTATTTCTCCCCTTGTTTTCCGCTTCTGTCCTTGTCGGATCCTTGTATGATGTTCGCTGTGCTGTGTCCTTGTCTCGCCCTGTCGTGTCTTGTCTCCTTCAGATGCTGCGTGTGAGCAGGTGTCTTAGTCTGCTACGGTCGGTGCCTTCCCGAAGCAACCTGCAGTCAATGGTCGAGTCTCCAGTCTGTCCTCGTTACTACGAGTGGATTTAAGTTTTTTCCTGTTTTGTTTTCGTCTTGAGTTTTCCAGGATTATTACTTTTGCCTTTTACTGGAATAAAGACTCTGTTTTCGCTAAGTCGCTTTTGGGTCCTCATTCACCTGCATAACATTAGTATTATCGGAGACTAAAGAAGTGGCTGATACGGTCTCTTAATGATCAGTACGAACAAATATGAAAATGTACAGTATGCATTGACTACTGTAAGTCACTCTGGATAAGAGTGTCCGCTAAATGACCAAAATGTAAATGCTCTGAGACTCTGGGGTCATTCTATGTCATCAGCTGGACTGGTCACATGTTGGTGAAGGAGTCAATCCATCTGTCACTCACCATTTTACCACGTCATTGAGGAGAATGACAGTGTCATCTAGGTCTAGTAGGGTGTATTAGAGTTGGAGTGATATTTAATGTTGACAATAGTGTGCAAATATATCCTGAATTACAGTGTGAGGTTTGGTGCTGTGGAACTCCCAGTGTATTGAAGTGTTACCAGAGACCGATGTAAGGGGGTGGGCTGGGCTGGGGGATGATCATTCATGACGTGTTATCTGCACATGGTTCTGACCTTAGGGATGACCATTTCCAAGTATCATAAAAGGGAAACATACCACTATTGTGTGTATTAAAAAAAAGAGAGACTTGAGTAGACCGTAGGTCGGCTGTTGGGTAAATGTTTTACCAGTTTTCACATCTGAACTCAAGGAGACAAGGCACGTTTAAAGCATGGGAAGCCCTTGAGAAGACAGATAGTTCAACGCATACGTTCATATGCAGTGACGACGTATCGCATGTAGACCTTCCACATGACAAAACACAAAAATATATATATGTTTTTGTTTGGATGGGGCGGAGAGAATCATGTGCAGTTTTAAAGCAAATTTTGGGTAATTCTAAACATTTCTTTTATTGCTTATGTCGTGTTCATACGCTATCTAGGGGGCCCGACCCCCTCCCCCCCCTCTAAAAAGAGGTTGTGGATCCCCTGCCTGTCGGCTACTTGAATTAAAAGTTGGCTACTTCTAATTCAACTAATGACAACACATCTGTTATTTTGTTAATGAGAGCATCTAGAGTTGAGGGAGGCATTACAATGTCTGGACACCATGGAAATTACTGAGATAGAGAGACAAATTACTGGTGCAGAGTAGAATTAAGCATCGTTCCCAAGATTAATATATGTGCACCAAAATTAACGAACATGGATTTGGCTTAACTTTGAGCCAAATAGAACATCAAAGTTCAGTGTGTGTGTATATATATTTTCCTACAAATCACCAGAATTTCAAGGTAGGAAAACAAGTCACCTTTTGAAAAGTGAATTTGTTAAAATGCTATTTTAGGGATAAGGGTTATGTTTCGGTTTTGGAGTTGGGTTAGGGGTTTGGGGATTGGGTTAGTTAGGGTTATGTTAAGGGTAGGGTTAGAGTTAGGGTTAATGGTTAGGCAAAATAGGATTTTGAATGGGAATACATTTTTACGAAAACAAAGCTGTGTGTGTGCTCTTTTGGCTGACCCACATTACAGAAAGGGAGAGAGAAGACAAACAGAGAGGGAGGCCAAAATGTAAAGGGACCTGTGTACCTCAACAGAGGCCAAACACTCTCGTGGCATGTCTTGCACCTGGCTGGGTGCATTGGGCGTAACTGGGGCCTTGCATCAGTCTTAGACAACAGAGTCCAGACAGACTTAGTCACGGTAATTATCAACACACAGCAAGCAGGGTTGGTTTAGCTTTAGCCATGGTCTCCATGCTACTCACATGACTACAATGCACTGGGCTTCTTGTGCTGCTAACAACAGCCCTTCCTCTGAGCCAAGGGGGTGTATCAATCCTGCTGTAGGACTTATTGCAACCAGCAGGTGAAACAAAGGACTAAAATGAACGAGTCACTCACAAAAACCAATCGTGCTTCTACACCTGCATTGCTTGCAGTTTGGGGTTTTAGGCTGGGTTTCTGTACAGCACTTTGAGATATCAGCTGATGTACGAAGGGCTATATAAATACATTTGATTTGATTTGATGACTCAAGTCAGTAAAAAGAGTTGTTCAAAAAGAACAAATTGTTCGCAAACTGCATATCACTACCTTGAACATCATTGTTGCCAGTTTTAAAGGTTTAGAAAGAGTAACGTAAGTGCACGTGACAGATGGGAGCAATATGTTGCAATCATCAGTTGGCTCCTATTTCATATATCAAATTAATTGGAAAAGTTTGGTATTTTGATGTCACTTTGCTTACTGGGAAGTGACTGAGTTTTACAGAGAAACTAAAAGTGGAACTGTGATGCAATGCCAACTAGCCCAGTTTGGTTATGATGCTACAGTGTGACCTGAGATACTATGTAGACTGTTAGTTGTTATATAGATAGTCCATTATGACTTGCAGGTGTCATAAATCTTGCTGTCCGTCTCTCCGACATTTGCAACATTGTTTCAATATTCAAATTCAATCTCCAGCTGTCCCATAGCAATGAACGTGTCAGGAGTCAGGACAAGACAGGCAGGCAGGCAGGCAGGCAGCGTTTCTCAGCCAGTCGAAATCATGAATCAGCTGGCGTAATTTTTATGGATATATACAAATAAATGTAAATTGAAAAAAGGTCAAACCAAATGAAGTGCAGCTAGTTTGCAGTCTTTCCAGCTTCAGTTTGAGGTGATTGTGTTAGCTGTGTTGTTGGCTAGCTCCTCTGAACAACAGTGTCCTGACGAGTGAGCACATGTTCATATAATAATAATAATAATAATATATGCCATTTAGCAGACGCTTTTATCCAAAGCGACTTACAGTCATGTGTGCATACATTCTATGTATGGGTGGTCCCGGGGATCGAACCCACTACCCTGGCGTTACAAGCGCCATGCTCTACCAACTGAGCTACATTTTCCAGGCAAAATCGCACCTCATTAGCTCATTGTTATGGATGTATTCAAAATGTCACTAGAAACAGCTTAAACAAATACAAATGCAGCTACTTTGCTGTCATTCTGGCTGCACTTTTTTACGTGAATGTAAGTTAGCCGTAGTTAGCTAGCTAGCAAGCGAGGGATAACAACGTTGCAAGCCAGTATGACACAAATAACGTCAAGTGCCTTCCCGAGGCAACCTGCAGTTTATTATCGAGTCTCCAGTCAGTTCTCGTGATTACGAGTGGAATTGTTTCTTATGCTTTATTTACCGCTCCGATTTGTCTAGGAGTATTGCTATTTCCTTTAACTGGATTAAAGACTCTGTTTTCGCCAAGTCGCTTTTGGGTCCTCATTCACCTGCATAACAATACATTTCTTACTAAATGAAATATTACCACTACCTTTATTAAACTATGTCTATCTTTATTTCCCAAACACAATTCAATACATTCACAATCAATTTTCTACTTTGAATCATTTTAAACACATTTCAACACAGGCTTAACACCTAACATGCCCTTTGTACCTTTTTAAACACTAATTTTCTTACCACTTTTTCCATCTGACCTCTTCCTAAATATTTAATACAATAATTTATTTGGTGTATGGTTTCCTTAAAACAAGGGTGGCTCAACTTAG